>NW_026626782.1:5025-6103 GCF_030028575.1 Malurus melanocephalus
GGTTCCGCGTGGGATGAGCCGGAGACGAGGCCACGGAGTCACAAATGGGGGGAAAAAACGGGATTTTGGCACTGAAGGGTTGTGGAGATCCAAAGGGGGGAAAACGCTGTACCCCATGGATTTGTGGGGTTTGGGTGAGCTCGGTGGAGACTCCTGAGGGGTGATGGACTCGTCTGAGCCGAGGGTTGGTGATTCCCAAGGTTTTTCCATCCCTATTCCTTGGGTGGCACCAGGCAGGGCATGGATGGGAATCCCAGATTGTGGGGAAAAGAGGGAATGGCTCCAAACTGGAAAAGAAAAGGTTTGGATTTTGGCACCGATGGGCTGTGGAGATGCAGAGGGGGGAAAACGCTGCACCCCATGGATCTGTGGGGTTTGGGTGAGCTTGGTGGAGATTCTTGAGGGGTGATGGACTCGTCTGGAGCTGAGGGTTGGTGATTCCCAAGGTTTTTCCATCCCTGTTCTTTGGGTGGCACCAGGCAGGGCCATGGATGGGAGTCCCAGGTTGTGGGGAAAAGAGGGAATGGCTCCAAACTGGAAAAGAGGAGGTTTGGGTGAGATTTTGGGAAGGAATTCCTGCCTGGGAGGGTGGAATGGGGAGGGGCTGGAATTGCCAGAGCGGCTGGAATTAAAAATGGGGGAAAGGGAATAAAAAGGGGTAAAAAAAAAAAGGGAATTAAAAGGGGCGAAAAGGTGATAAAAAGGGGGAAATATTGGGTAAAAATAGAATTAAAAGGGAGGGAAAAGGGAATTTAAAGGGAGAAATATGGGGGAAAAAAAGGTATTAAAAGCCCAAAATGTCCCAAAAAACCCTGGGAGCCCCCAGTTCCCCAGGGGTGGAGAAAGGGCTTAAGGGATTTTCTGGCTTTTTTTTTTTTTTTAACCCCATATTTCCCCATTTTTATCCCTTTTTCCCTGGCAGTGTCCGAGGCCGGGCTGGACATTGGGGTTGGGAGCAGCCGGGGACAGTGAGAGGTGTCCCTGAACATGGAATGGGATGGGAATGGGATGGGATTTAGGGTCCCTTCCCACCCAAACCATTCCAGGATTTCAGGATTTTAGGATTCCACGCACTTCA
>NW_026626783.1:0-3122 GCF_030028575.1 Malurus melanocephalus
GTGCTCAGGATGGAGGAAACGGAAGAGCTCCAGGTCCTCAGTGAGGGTGAGTGAGGGCAGCGGGCTGCCAGCGGGGGCTGGCAGAGGGTGCTGCCATCCCTGCCACGGGTGAGGAGGGCTCTGCTCCCTGTGCGGATGAGGGGTGACATGGGCAGAGCACACAGAGATTTCAGGGACACGTGGGTGATTCGTGGCCAGCACTTTCCACCTAAACCTATTGGTCCCTTCTCTCTCCTGGCCGTGGCACAAGCTGGCCAGGATGGCCCTGGCAAAAGGATTTCCTTGGTTTGCCACAGGTCCGGGCTCTGACYRTGGCTGTGTTCCTCTTTCTTCCAGCCCTTCAAGCCCCAGGGAGAGACAACAGCTCATCCTACTACAACCAGGAACTTTAAGTCCAGTTTGCCCAAGGAGGTGAAGAATTATGATCATCTTCTGGATCTAGCGAACCACCATCCTAAGAAGAGTAGCAGGAGAGTGAAAGAGGACACCACCACTCAGTGCCACTGGAGCTCCAGGCACAGCTGATTCTGGGCACAAAGGAGCCTGTGGGAAGCTTGCTAGGCTTCATCCCTGTCCTTCCTTGTTGACTCACTCCAGCCCTCAGACCCTGACGATCCTGTTTTTTCCCTCCCAACTTATCCCTTTTCTTCGCCCTCCCTTAATAAAGAGTTTRGATTCTGTGTTTTACCTGCACCTCTGTGGAGCTGAAGCGACACAAAACCTGAGCCCTGGGACATGCARACCTCTCCTGCCATTCTCTTTTGCCCCATGTTTTGTGCAGAGACACTGAGGGAAAAGGGCAGATCAGGCTGGAAATGTCCCTGTCCTGAAGGTTCCCCAACATTGTGCTCTTAAAGGTCTTGCTGAGCACACTGAAGGCCCTGGATTTTAGAACACCTAGCTTGAGAGGGCTCTGAAGGTGGCTGTGAGGGATTCCATGGGGAGTATCCACGGAGGGCCAAGGAGCTTGGAATGCTGCAAGTTTTCAAGAGTAGCTTCCTGAATGCACAGCAATGCTCTATCCCTGCACAGGGACAGCAAGAGGGCAGAAGCAGCGACCATGCAGCTTAACAGGGAGCTGTGGATGTGCCTAAGAGCAAATGAAGCAGCAGTGCAGTGGCCCAGACTCGGACCCGCAACTGTGCCAGCGTATGGAGCACTGTCCAGGCAGTGCCGGGATCCTGGCTGCTGTTCTGGTCCCCTCAAGTGAGAAATCGCAGCCCCTGCCTCAGACCCAGTCAGAAAGCCAACAAAGTGAGACCAGAGGGAGGAGACCCTTCAAGTCTCTCTTGGGCATGGCCTGAAGTGATGCTGAGGGGACATGAGGTTCCCTGAGCAGGTGTGGGTGCCTCATGGTCTCACTGAAGGGAAGGCAGATGCCCTGTGCATTGTTGAGGTGCCATGAAGGTCTCTGAAGCACAYGCAGATGCCCTGCATGCCACTGAGGGGACAGAAGGGTCACKGAGGGGGAGGCGGGTGGCAGGTGCTGYGGATTGCACTGAGRTGRCATGGCAGTCACTGAAGGGGAGGCGGGTGTCTGTCGTGTTGCTGAGGGTACGTCAGAGCCACTGAGGGAACGTGAGGGTCACTTGAGGGGCAGATGGCATGCCGTGTGTCGCTGAGGGGACCCGCGCCTGGCTGAAGGTACGCCAGGGCCGCTGAGGGGACGCGGGCCCGCCCTGAGGGACACGGGAGGGGCGGGCGGGTCCCGCTGCGCCGCCGCCGCCGCCGCCTCCTGATGGGCGCCGCAGGGGAGCGCTTCCCGCCAGGCGCGGGCGGCCCCGCCCCCCGGTCCCCTCAGCCGCCGGGCGGGAACTCGAACGCGCTGTGGCGGCGCTGTGGGCGAGAGCCGGGCGGGCTGCCGGGAGCGCTGTGCGAGTCGCCCTGGGGCAGCCCTGCGCTGAAGCACACGGAGGAGGGTGGGGCAGCGCCGACACARCACCGACAGGGTGCTGCAGTTTGTGAGGGGAMAAGCTAAAGKGGCTYCGSKGKAGAGAACTTCTTAGCTGGGAKGAATGCTGGGATTACGYGGAGTCACCTGTAGGGCAGAGAATGAATATCTGGGGGTTMAAAYTGAGGTAATCCCTGCACTGWGAGAGTAAAATCTGAGGTAATCTGTGGAGGACTGCTAGAGGACATTTTGGTGGCAAAATTTGAGGTGACCTCTAGGGAACAAAATTGTTTCTGGGTAAAATTCTAAGGTAATTTGTAGGGCACACATAGAAAAAACTTTGGTGGAAATCCAAGTAAATTTATGGGGTCAAAAAGAAACATTTTTGGTAGAAAATCTCAATTTCTCTGCCTTCCCACTACCTTGTCACCTGCTCCAGCAGGACCCTCTTGCCCTCCTGGATCCCAACAAGCCCAGCATGGTGACCTTGTCTGTGTCCCCAGCCTCCTGCTGAGCCTCTGCCTCCAGGACTTCTGTGACAGGCTTGGGAGATGCCTTGGGCAAACRCCACAGCAGCCGGGTGGCAGGAACAAGGCAGCTGCCGGGGGGCTGCTTCTGGCCTCTTGTCACCCAATTCCTCAGGGCTTCCCCTGAGCCCATCCCCTCAGGGGCCTCCTGTCCCCTTGTAGCCTCCTGTCACCCAGCCCCTCACACATCCCCCTCGTGCCTTCTCACTGCCTTGTCATCTCTGGGCCTCCGCAGCACCTCATCCCTGTATGGCCTCCCACTGCTCCATCCCCTCCRGGTCTCCCCCAGCCCGGCCACCCTACCAGGCAGCGGCACAGCCCCGACAGAGCTCCAGAGAAGACACATCAAGAGGCACCTGGGAGCCCTCAGCAATCCAGGCAGCAACACACGGGCAGGACTCAGATGGCGATTCCTGGCTGTGAGAGGGTTTGTGGCCATCTCCAGGCACCAGTCTCACAGGGATCCCCTCAGCTCTGTCCTCTGCCCACCCACTCTTCTGCCCACTCAGGAGTGTTAAGGCTTCAGCACAAGCACCAAAGGCCAAGGGGCTTCTGGCCACATTCCCATTCCACACTGCACGCCTGGGACAATTGCTGAGCACAAGCACCCGTTTTCCCCTCCTCCCCTGTGCCCTGCGTACACTTGGCATCAAAGACAGCCTGTGTTTTAGAATACATGATTTACTTACTTAGAAAGAAGAAGT
>NW_026626783.1:3997-5237 GCF_030028575.1 Malurus melanocephalus
GCAGCAGAAATCCAGAGATGGTACCTCAGCGCAGGGGTCCGGACCCACATCCCTGTGCCAAGGCCCTTTTGACGCTGCAGCCCTGCTGGGCCCCCTGTGATGGGGACAGTAGCAGCCCTCAAGTCCTCACCTGTGCCACACATCGGTTCTCATGATGGGAGTAAAGGAHGAGTGGGACCAGACTGTGGCGCACTTAAGCCTCTCCAGGATGCTATCACCGCCTTTAGTGCAGTATAGGCACTTCAGAACCTGAGAGGCACAGAGCGCTGATGGGGGACCCAGCCAGCAGGAGCCCGGAATCGCAAAGGGCTGGGCCCAGGCAGCAGCACAGAGCACGGGCAGCGTCCCAGGCAGCTGCGGCTACGAGAGGGCAGAGAGCTGGGAGGCAGCTGAGAGAGGCAGAGCTGGCCTTCAGGCTCACCTCCACAAGGAACGCCAGGAAGGGCAGATCCCAGCGTGGCTTCTCTGTGCTGAACAGCTGGAGTAGGTAGAATGCAATGTGRGAACACGTGTGCATCAAGTCACGGCGCAGCTCCCTGGGAGGGGGGAAAAAAGGCACCAAGAGCCTTAGGAGAGGAGACAAACCTCTCCTAGGACTGACTCACACAGGTCTGGTCTTTGCCCACCATCCCTGCAGGGGGTGTGTGTTCTTTGGGAGGCGGCTCCTTGTGAGCACCCTCCTCTCCCTGTCTCTTACAGTCTGCTCGGCCATGCTTGGTGCTGAGGCCCTCTCACCCATGACCACGGGGACTGTGTGAGACCACGGGCACAGGGCACAAATGCTGGGGACAGCGGGGAGAAGGGGCTCTCACTTGGCCAGCAGACCGATGGCATAGTGCTGGATAGCAGCACAAAGCAGTGTGTCCCAGCAATGCTCATGCTCTAGGGCCAACACCTCTTTGCCAAACTGCAATCTGCAGAGGAGAGCCTTCATGACCTGCGCTGCAAATCTGTGTGCAGAGCAAAGCCCCGGTCATACTGGGAGCACTGCACTGGATACAAGGGCATGGGAGGGACCGGAGATCTGGAAACTTTTCAGGTATTCCTGCTGGCATACTCTCCAAAAGTTATCAACTTCCTCTGGCATCTGCTCTGTGGTCATGACAACATGGAAGAGCAGAGCCACAAACAGGCGGGCAGAATGAAGCATCATCACCCCCCGGCACTCAGGCACCTGGGCAATCACCCACAGCACCAGAGTTGCCTGCAAAAGAAGCAGCCCAAGACAGCGCTCAGGCCC
>NW_026626784.1:0-5442 GCF_030028575.1 Malurus melanocephalus
AGAACGCAGCAACATAAATAGGTCAGACACTGGAAATTTTAATTTAATATATATCCAGACATTGAGGTCAGGGGAAGTTTTATCTGAAAAAGGCAAATGGGATTAGGTTCCTAAAAGAACCAGGTTTATCCAAGTTTTCAAATTATGAAGCTTAATAGGTTATCCATAATAAATTTTCATTGTAAAGCATACAATTCTAAATAGAATTTTCTTTTCTTTCAGAGTTTAGTCTGTGGTTTACTACCTGTCAAATTTTGACTGCTTCTGAAATGCCATGCTGTTAACTTGCCCCATATACAAAATATGCTAATCTTGACCTATTGCTAGTTAGGTTTAATAGTTTCTTCCCATTACTCAGTTTTAACTTTTCTCCATAATTCCTGCACAATTGCACACTACCCTATTGCAACAACAAAAATTAATTGTGTAAGCAAATACTGTTCCACATCTGCATTAAGAAAAACACTCCTTGCTTCTTTTTCTTGATGATAACGTATCTTTTTCTTCCTCTTTCTTTCTTCATATAAAAATGAAATCAGAGAAAAATGAGTCTTCTTCCCCTGTCAGATTATCACTGCCACCAATGACATAACTGGAAGTTCATTACACAACCAGTGGCAATATTTCATGGCATTCCTGGAAGTGGATTATAGCTACCCCTCTTTGGATACAATTCATATCAACCAGACTTGCCTGATTTTTTATTAGGAAACCCCCAGGGCACAGACAGAAACATAAAAAAGCAACTTGAATCCTTTCAGATATCAATAAAAGAAATAAACTAAGCAACTCAATGTGCTCATTTCAGCCAGGCTTTTTAATAATGTTATTATCCTATGTTCAAGTAAGTTTGTAACTGGTACTGGTACTTATTTTGAAACACACCTGTAAGGAACATTCTTTCTTTTATAGCATTTCCTAAATTGTTAATGCTGTACTACCACTAGAAAAAAATTCTGTCCTCTGAGACAAACAGGCAGAGTTGTAGCAGGTTATGACTATTCATACTTTTTTACCACTTCACTGGATATACCAGATCCTGACTTTAGGAAGGAATAAGCAAATTTAATCCTGCAGATACAGAAGTAGTATCAAGGAAGTCCAGATGGGACTAAAAATGAAACCAAGCATTTAAACTGAAGCCAGAGATTTGACTCATTACAATTGAACTGGAAACTATAATCAAGTTAGCAAAGGTAGTGGTCTACATTTAATGCAGATTTTCACTTGAAAGCAGCTGATATTGCTTTTAATCCAACCATTTGATAACATTGAGAAATTGTATCTATAAATGCAAATAAAATAGGATATAGATATCATTTTCAAATTGAATTTTTCAAACTTCAAGAAAGCAAAAATGAAAACATTATATTCTTTGCAAGAATTGCAAACAATTTGCTTTGCAAGCAATATTTGACCAAAGAATACAAAAAGCATGTTTCAGGCAACGGACAAACTTGGTGTGAGAGTAGAAAAAGGGTCCCCCATTCAATAACTGTGAATTCTCTCCTCTCAATTTTAACATTCTGTAACAACATTCATTCCATTCCATTTTACTTGCAATGTACTCATATATAATACACATCTAGTAAATTATTTCTCCGTAAGTTATTTTTTCTAATCAGAGTAGTATATAAATGTATAATTATTTTATAGCACTCAAAATACACTGAGTTTATTAAAGTTTGTATAATAGTATTTGAAATCCTCCCTGTTTTGAATGTGTTTACCAATGCTATTTTGTCAATCTTTGTCAGAATTGACCCACTTTAAATAGTAAATTTTCCAAGGTGTAGAGAAACAATGATCAGCTTGTGGTTTTTTTTTCAGAAAAAAAGCAATCATAAAAAGTCCATTCCACCTACTGTGCATGTGCTACACTGCCAGAATGGCTAATGGAAATTATTCATCCTCATACCGAGAAGAGTAAAGCATTTTAGCCTTCTTTTATGGAAGTACATTAAAAGAGACTTGACTCTTAAAATTTAAAAAAAAAAAAAAAACAAAAAACCAAAAAAACAAAAACAAAAAAACAAACCCCAAAAACCACATACAAATGAAAAGAGATATCTATTGAATACTCACATTGAATACTCAAATAATTGTCACTGAATGACAATACTAGATACCTGGAGCTCACTATATTTTGCCATTCATTTTGTGGGCTGTTATTATTATTATTTTTTTTTTTTTTAATATTCATTGTTACAAAAATTTCAAACACAGAAAAGCTGTAACTTTTTATTGAGATTTTTAGTCATATCTCAGAATACACATTACTCCTCAAATAAAAGACCATTTATTATAAATAGAAGCACATATTTTGTTCATGGTAGGTTTTTTTTTTAACTTTCACAGGTAGTTGTATTTCTCTACACTTTATAGCAGTGCTCCATGGCTTCAGATGTACAAAAAAAAAGGTTTTTCTGGAAAGTCTGTACCTAGATATTTTGAACATGAAAAATGTCTTGTACTTGCTATTTGGATAATAAGCATCTCCAATTTCACATAAAATCAGTATACTGATATTTAAGATCACTCAAAAAAAATTATTGTATAGCTGTTTGCTATACACAATTTATTGCAAATTTTTAATAAAATTTTACTAAAATCTTGTTCTGCTTAATTCTAATACATAGCTCAGTGCTAAGTTTTGTTCTTTTTATTCAAATCTTGACTATCTAAATCATTCCTAAAACCCCTTAACCTGACAAACTTAGTAGAATCAATCAGCAGTTAATAGATTTAATCAAGGTAACGATAAATTTTTTTCAAAAGTTTATGCTACATGCTTTCATAGTCACTTTGTGATCCCAGCCTATGTGTTTCTCATTTCCAGAAGTCTTCAAGTGTCAGCCTCTTTTCACTATTCCACTAACAATGGAATTCCAGCATAGGAAAAACTAAGTAGTTTTAGATGTTATCTGACCACATAAAGGAAAGTGAATTTTCACTCCACTTAAAGTAGATTGTAAAGTTAACTGTCTCATGACACATAATTTCCTGTGGCAGCCAGGTTTCCAATTACAAATATAGATACGTGTCATAAAAGTAAGTTATTTTCCATCTAACAGAAAAAAAAAAAAAAAGATGGCTAATCATAGGCAAAAATTATATTTGGATGTCTAAAATATTCATTACAGTATTGATCAAATTTCTTCATAACTTGAAGTTATTCTGGTATAAAAAATGTACCAGGTTTAGCTCCTAGTCAACTTGCCTAAATTAAGTGCAAGAAAATGCCCTTAGGGAGTGCTTGGGCTTCCTAGAATGCAGAGGATCTCTCTGGGGCTGTAAAGATGATATTGAAAATTTTTCATGACATGTTACTTCTAGTTGTTTCTGGAACAAATGCCAGAGGTGTAGAAAGGCAAGGTCTCAGCAGCCCTTCAGCTGCTATAAATTTGAAACCATTGCAGTATTGGATCAAGCTGAAGAGATGGAAAGGTCAGAAAAGTTGAAAGTTGCCTTCACTGCTACCTCTGTATTTATTTAGTGGCACCAAGAAAGTCCTTAGCACTGAGCAAAAATTGGGGTATGTCTTTAGAGGTTATTTAATATTTTTCTTAATTGAAAATTTTTAAAAGGTCCTTTGGGTTAAAAATCGTTATTGTTGTGAAGTATTGACCTTTACTGTGAGGGCTAAAATGCAATCTGATTGTTTGGTATTTTCTTATCCCACTACTGAACCAAAACTGGCAGCTTTTGCTACATGATCCCATCCAGCTTTTATGAAAAAATGAAATTCTACTCTACAATAATGATATAAATACATGTATGATATTAAAATAAGATTTGTGTTTATGGTGTACAATGTAATCCCTTTGCCCACTCAAAAATTCTGCTCAGCTCTTCATGTGCAATAATAAAAGAACCCATAGCTGTCTGCTATAGTTTCCAAGGTCCTTTAGGAATAATGTCAGAGGGCATTACCATCTGATTGATGTTGTTAGAGAAATATTGTTCCTTTTTGACAGCGTTTAATGATTCAGGTCACTAGTCTGAGCCATATTCAGTGGCTTTATCAAGTACACAAAACCTTGCTTCAAAGAAAGTACAAAAATGTGAGCTTTTTCTTTTGAAGGAAAGTGTGAATCCATCTCAGGCACTTATTTTTCATACCTGCACAAGTCTATATGAAAACAAAGTAAATCTGCAATAATCAATTCAAAACTGCTTTGTTTATTTGTACATATAAACATTCTATAAATGGAAGAAGAAAGTAACGCACTCAGGGGCATATGAAGAAGACATCACAAAAAAGAAAAAAGGATTCACTGCAGATGGTTTATGAATTAATTTTTACTGAACTTCTACAGCTGAAAAAATAGAGCTATAATATTAAGAGCAAGTGCCATTATTATTATTATTATTATTATTAGTGGAAAGTTATCAAGGTATTTCTTATAATTATTAGAAAACCAATGCCTAATTGCAAAATTAGCAGTTTCTCTCTTAAATAGTAAAACAAGCATATTACTTTCTAAAAAATGTTATTTCATAATTGAAATGACTATCTTTTGGTTTCTTATGCTTTGAAGAATTAGCTAGTTTCAAATAATCCTGAGGCAGGTCTTTCCAAGAAATACCTGATTTCAGACTTATGAAAGATTAAAGAACTATGTCTTTGCATGCAAATGCTGTTAAAACAGATAAGTGAAAGACAATTCAATTTTTTTTTCTCTCTCTTGGGTTTTAAGGATAATTGATACTGCCATTGACAGATTGAATCTTCTGGCATCACAGAATAGAGACCTCAGACAACACTGAGTGCTTCTGTCATAGCTCAGTCAGCTCCCTTATGATGTAAATCAATATCCAAAACACTAAAGCTACATGCATTCTACATCAACCAAAGATTAGACTTTTAGATTCAACAGGATTTTCCAAGCCCTTCTGTCTTCACCTCAAGTAAAGGAGTTCCATACAAATTCACATATTCAAAATTAAAAATTCACTCCAAAAAGCTCATGACAGTGGGATTGTGTTTACAGATGCAGATGTCTGTATGTATATATTCATATGTGAGCTAGAGATCAGTTCATTTGCACATTAGTTATCTATTGTCATCTGAAATTCACTCAAGGATCTTTTCATCTCCCATGCTGTTGGGTTTTTGGGTAGCTTCTGCACTGTATTTGCACCCAGTAGATCATTACAGATAATTTAGAACACCCAAAATAACACAAGGTGCCTTCTTGAACGGAAGTTACCCACATGATATTCGACATAGTCAGTGATGGTTAAGCAGCAGTTCAGCCAGTAACAGTTCAGCAATTCAGTTCAGTAAAAGAGAAATTTAAGGTGAGATTCCAGAGTATTACAATTTGGTGCCATTTTTTACCCTATAGGACATCTGAATCATACTTATGTGGCTAAAAGATGCAATGTTAAACTTACAGAGTCCCATTCTTTTGAAATGAAGAGTTAATTGAAGCCCAA
>NW_026626785.1:0-1236 GCF_030028575.1 Malurus melanocephalus
ATGGGGTAAAATTGGGTAAAATTGGGAAAAACGGGAAAACTAGAAAAAATGGGATAAAAAAAGGGAAAAATTGGAAAAAATGGGGAAAAAAATGATAAAAATGGGGAAAAAAATGGGAAAAAATGGAAAAAAATCAGGGAAAAATGGAAAAATTGCGGATTGGGGACATCGATGTCATTGTCCCCGATGTCCCCAGGCTGACAGTGGCAGTCCCCGTCACGGGGGCGAGCTGGTGGCCGAGGTGCTCCGTGCCCACGGGGTGCGGTTCCTGTTCACGCTGCCCGGCGGGCACATCTCGCCCGTGCTGGTGGCCTGCCAGATTGGGGACATTGGGGACATTGGGGACATTGGGCAAAATGGGGGAAAACGGGAGAGAAATGGGGAAAATGGGGGAACAATGGGGAAAATTGGGCGAGAAATGGGGAAAAAACTGGGGGAAAATGGGGAAAAATGGGAGAAAAATGGGGAAAATTGGGGAAAAATGGGGAAATATGGAGAAAAATGGGGAAAAAATGGGAGAAAAATGGAGAAAAATTGGGACATTGGGGACTGTGAAAAAATAGGAAAAATTGGGAAAAAATGGGAAAAAAATGGAGAAAAAATGGGTAAAAATTGGGGAAAAATGGGGAAATATTGGGAAAAATTGGGGAAAAATGGGGTAAAATTAGGGAAAATTGGGAAAAATGGGAAAACAAGAAAAAATGGGATAAAAATGGGGAAAAATTGGGGGAAATGGGGAAAAAGTGGGAAAAAATGAGGAAAAAAGGGGAAAAATGAGAGAAAAATGGCAAAAAATTGGGGGAAAACGGCAAAAATTGGGGAAAACTCCGCATTGGGGACATCGGTGCCAATGTCACCTCAATGTCCCCAGGCTGACAGTGGCAGTCCCCGTCACGGGGGCGAGCTGGTGGCCGAGGTGCTCCGTGCCCACGGGGTGCGGTTCCTGGTCACGCTGCCCGGCGGGCACATCTCGCCCGTGCTGGTGGCCTGCCAGATTGGGGACATTGGGGACATTGGGCAAAATGGGGGAAATGGGAGAGAAATGGGGAAAATGGGGGAAAATTGGGAAAAATCAGAGAAAAATGGGGGGAAAAATGGAGAAAAAGTGGGAGAAAAATGGGGTAAATATGGGAAAAATGGGGAAAAATTGGGGAAAAAATGGGAAAAAATGGGGAGAAAAATAGGGAGAAAATGGGATAAAATTGGAGGAAAAAATGCTTAAAAATGGGAAAAAAT
>NW_026626785.1:3785-5315 GCF_030028575.1 Malurus melanocephalus
GGTGGCATAGGGTGCTATTGAGTGGTAGAGAGTGGCATTGGTGGCATTGAGTAGTATTGGGTGGCATTGGGTGGCATTGGGTGGCATTGGGTGGCATTTGGTAACATTGGTGGCATTGGGTGTTATTGAGCGGTAGAAGGTGGCATTTGCTGGAGAGGGTGGCATTTGATGGCGTTGAGTGGCATTGGGTGGCATTCGATGGGATTTGGTGGAGAGGGTGACATTTGGTGGAGAGGGTGGCATTGGTGGCCTCGGGTGGAGAGGGTGGCATTTGGTGGCATTGGTGGCATTGGTGGCATTGGTGGCATTGAGTGGAGAGGGTGGCATTGGGTGGCAGTCGATGGCATTTGGAGGTGTTGGTGGCATTGGGTGGCATTGAGTGGTAGAGGGTGGCATCAATGGAATTGGGTGGCATTGGGTGGCATTCGATGGCATTTGGTGGAGAGGGTGGCATTGGTGGCCTCGGGTGGAGAGGGTGGCATTTGGTGGCATTGGTGGCATTGGGTGGCATTGGGTGGCATTGGTGGCATTGAGTGGTAGAGGGTGGCATTGGTGGCATTGGGTGACATTTGGTGGCATTGGGTGGCATTGAGTGGTAGAGGGTGGTATTGGTGGAGAGGGTGGCATTGGGTGGCGTCAATGGCATTGGTGGCATTGAGTGGTATTGGGTGGTATTGGGTGGTATTGCGTGGCATTGGTGACATTGGTGACATTGGTGGCATTGGTGGCATTGGGTGGTATTGGGTGGTATTGCGTGGCATTGGTGACGTTGGTGACATTGGTGGCATTGGTGGCATTGGTGGCATTGGTGGCATCAATGGCATTGGGTGGCGTCAATGGTGTTTGGTGGCATTTGGTGGTATTCATTGGTAGAGGGTGGCATTGGTGGCATTGGTGGCATTGGTGGCATCAATGGCTTTTGGTGACATTGGATGGCGTTGAGTGGTAGAGGGTGGCATTGGTGGCCTTGGGTGGCATCAATGGCATTGGGTGGCACTGGATGGCATTGGATGACATTGGGTGGCATTTGGTGGCATTTGGTGGTAGAGGGTGGTATTGATTGGTATTGGGTGGCATTTGTCACTTTTGTAACCGTTTGTCATTGTTTGTCCCCAATGTCCCCAATGTCCTCAATGTCTCCATGGCTCCAATGTCCCCCATTTGTCCCCATTTTTGTCTCCAATTCGTCCCCACTGTCCCCAACGGCCCCGCTGTCCCCAATGTCTCCAATCCTTGATTTCCCCCAATTTTCCCCAGTTTTTCCCTATTTTTCTCATTTTCCCCATTTTCCCCATTTTTCCCAATTTTTCCCAATTTTTCCCTATTTTTCCCACTGTCCCCACTGTCCCCAGTGTCCCTGCTGTCCTCAATGTCCTCAATCCTCAATTTCCCCCAATTTTCCCTAATTTTTCCCCATTTTTTCTCCATTTTTCCCATTTTTCTCCCATTTTTCCCAATTTTCCCCACTGTCCCCAATGTCCTCAATCCTCAATTTTCCCCAATTTTTCCCAATTTCTCCCAATTTTTCCC
>NW_026626786.1:0-1514 GCF_030028575.1 Malurus melanocephalus
TGTAGGGTCGGGGGTGCTGTCAGGTCTATGGGGACACAGTTTTGGGATGTGATGTGTCCCTGCCCTCTGCAGGTCGGGAGCAGCAGGTTTGGGGTTCAGGGCGTGGCAGGGCACGGATTTGGGGTGCGATGCATCCCTGTGCCCCAAAAGTGGGGTACCGCGGGTGTGGGGTCAGGGGCTGCTGCAGGTGTGGGGTCAGGATGTTTTGGGGTACAGGTTTGGGATGTTCTGGATCCCTGTGCTGCCAGTGTGGGGTCAGGAGGTTTTGGGGTACAAGTTTGGGGTACCTGGACCCCTGTGCTGCAGATTGGGGTCAGGGTTTGTCCTGGCACAGGTTTGGGGTGCCGTGGCACCCTGTCCCTACACCCCAGAGTTTGGGGGCTGCAGATGTGGGGTCAGGAGGTTTTGGGGCACAGGTTTGGGGTGTGATGAGCCCCTGGTAGGTTTTGGGGTGCAGATTGGGGGTGTGATGAGCCCCCCGTGGGTTTGGGGCACAGGTGTGGGGTCAGGAGGTTTTGGGGCATAGATTTGGGGTGTGATGAGCCCCTGCTAGGTTTTGGGGCACAGATTTGGGGTCAGGAGGTTTTGGCAGCACAAATTTGGGGTGTGATGTGCCCCCGGTGGGTTTGGGGCCGCAGGTGTGGGGTCAGGAGGTTTTAGCAGCACAAATTTGGGGTGTGATGAGCCCCCGGTGGGTTTTGGGGGCACAGGTGTGGGGTCAGGAGGTTTTGGGGCATAGATTTGGGGTGTGATGTGCCCCCGGTGGGTTTGGGGCCACAGGTGTGAGGTCAGGAGGTTTTGGGGCACAGCTTTGGGGTCCCTGTGCCCTGCTGCATGTGGGGACACAGATTTGGGGTGTGATGAGCTCCTGGTAGGTTTGGGGCACAGATTTGGGGTCTGATGAACCCCCGGTGGGTTTGTGGGCACAGGTGTGAGGTCAGGAGGTTTTGGGGCACAGATTTGGGGTCTGATGAACCCCCGCTAGGTTTGTGGGCACAGGTGTGGGGTCAGGAGGTTTTGGGGTACAGATTTGGGGTCTGATGAACCCCCGGTGGGTTTGGGGCCACAGGTGTGGGGTCAGGAGGTTTTGGGGCACAGATTTGGGGTGTGATGAGCCCCTGACCCCGGTGGGTTTGGGGGCACAGATTTGGGGTGTGATGAGCCCCTGGTAGGTTTTGGGGCACAAATTTAGGGTGTTACGAGCTCCTGATGGGTTTGGGGGCACAGGTGTGGGGTCAGGAGGTTTTGGGGTGCCCTGTTGCCTGTGGCTGTGGGGCCGGGGGGTGCTCTGGGTGAACTCGGGGTGCTGTGGGTGCCGTTTCGGGGGGTGACAGTGCCGTTGTGTCCCCAGCCCTCCTGGTGGCCGTCAGGATCAACGGCAAAGGCCGCGAGGTTCTGTACCTGGCCAAGGGCGACTCGGTCAAGCTGGGCTGTCCCTACGTCCTGGAGCCCGAGGACAACGGTCCCCAAGGCGTGGGCATCGAGTGGATCCAGATCACACCCGAGAGAACCGG
>NW_026626786.1:3809-5632 GCF_030028575.1 Malurus melanocephalus
GATGGAGCCCAAACAGGCAGGGACAGGGAAGGTCCGGCACTGTCTGGGAGCGCCAGTTTGGGATGGACCAGGCAGGACTGGAAAGGTCTGGAAGGACTGGGAAGGAACAGGGACAGGCGGGGCTGGTCTGGGATGAACTGGGATGGACTGGGATGGACTGGGATGGACTGGGATGGACTGGGATGGGATGGAGCCTTCAGATGGAGCAGCAGGCAGGGACTGGGAGGTAAATCAGGGACAGGCAGGGACAGCAAACACCGACTGCTGAGCCACCCCTAAGCTGGGAAACCCCGACCCAACTGTGCCCAAACCCAAAACTGAAAGGGATTTAACCCGAACCCAAACTAAACCACAAACCCAACCCTAAACAACTCCTGAATAACCCTGAACCTAACTCACACTAACCTAACTCTAAACAAACCTAAACCAAACCCAAACCCTAAACAACTCCTGAATAACCATGAATGTAACTCACACTAACCTAACCCTAAATAAACCTAAAACCTAAATAAATCTATAACCCCAAACTAACCCAAACCCTAAACTAACCCTAAACCTAACCCTAAACTTAACCCAAACCAACCCTAGCCTAATTAACCCTAACCCAAACCAACCCCAACCTAAAGCAACCCAAATCTAACCATAACCAAACCTAACCCAAGCCTAACTAACCCTAACCCTAAAATAACCCAAACCCTAAACTAAACCTAACCCAAACCTAACCCTAACCCTAACCCAAACCTAACTAGCTCCAGCCCAAACCAACCCTAAACCACACCTAACCCTAACTACACCTTAACCAAACCCTAACCCACCTCTAACCCAACCCTAAAAAAACTTAACCCCAACTAACCCTAAACTAACCCTAAAAAAACTTAAACCCAACTAACCCTAAAAAAACTTAACCCCAACTAACCCTAAAAAACCTCAGCCCCAACTAACCCTAAACTAACTCTAAAAAAAACTTAACCATAACTAACCCTAAAAAAACTTAATGCCAACTAACCCTAAACAAATCCTAAAAAAACCAACCCCAACTAACCCTAAAAAAAACTTAAACCCAACTAATCCTAAACTAAACCCTAAAAAAAAAACTTAAACCCAACTAACCCTAAACTAACTCTAAAAAAAACCTTAACCCCAACTAATCCTGAATAAAAAACCAACCCCAACTAACCCTAAGAAAACTTAACCACAACTAACCCTAAACTAACCCTAAAAAAAAACCTTAAACCCAAATAATCCTGAAAAAAACTCAACCCCAACTAACCCTAAACAAATCCTAAAAAAACCAACCCCAACTAACCCTAAAAAAACTTAACCCCAACTAATCCTAAACTAACCCTAAAAAAACTTAACAACTAACCCTTAACTAACCCTAAAAAAACTTAACAACTAACCCTAAACTAACCCTAAAAAAAACTTTAACCCAAACTAACCCTAAAAAACCTCAACCCCAACCCTCACCACCCCCAACCCCCTCCCCCGCGGTGTCCCCGCCACCCGCTGACGCTGTCCCCGCTGTCCCCTCTGTCCCCTCTGTCCCCAGGTGCTGTCCTACCAGGACCACCACGTGAATTACGGCAGCTCGGGGCTGCAGGACCGGGTGGCGTTCGTGCAGACGGACCCGGGCCAGCGCGACGCGTCCATCCGGGTGGCGGACCTGCAGGAGAGCGACACCGGCACCTACCAGTGCCGCGTCAAGAAGAACACGGTGGCCGTGCACGAGGTCATTGTCACCGTGCAAGGTGAGGCGACAAGCCCGGCCCCCCCCGGAGCGCTCCCCTGTGTGTCGCTTGTCCCCTCCCCCCGCGACGCGTTGG
>NW_026626787.1:0-1108 GCF_030028575.1 Malurus melanocephalus
GGCCCAGGGGTTCCCCACCCAAATTTTGGGGTCCTCAGCCCCCACCGGGGTCTCCCACCCCAGATTTCAAGGACCCCACCCAAATTTTGGGGGTCCCCACCCAGATTTTGGGGGTCCCAGGGGGTCCCACCCACATTTTGGGGTCCCAATCCATATTTTGGGGATTCCACCCCAGATTTTGGGTTTCCCACCCACATTTTGGGGTCCCAATCTCAAATTTTGGGGTCCCATTCCGTATTTTGGGGGTCCCAACGGGTCCTCACCCAAATTTTGGGGTCCCCATCCCCACTGGGGTCTCCCATTCCCAGATTTCAAGGACCCCACCCCAGATTTTGGGTTTCCCACCCACAATTTGGGGGTCCCAATCTCAAATTTTGGGTTCCCCACCCCCACTGGGAGCTCCCACCCCACATTTTGAGGGTCCCACCCAAATTTTGGGGGTCCCGCCCCAAATTTTGGGGACCCAGTCTCAGATTTTGAGGATTCCACTCCAGATTTTGGGGGTCCCAGAGGTCCCAATCCATATTTTGGGGATTCCACCCCACATTTTGGGGGTCCCAAGGGTTCCCCACCCACATTTTGGGGTCCCAATCTCAAATTTTGGGGTTCCCACCCACATTTTGGGGGTCCCAGGGGGTCCCACCCACATTTTGGGGGTCCCACCCAAATTTTGGGGTCCCCATCCCCACTGGGGTCTCCCATTCCCGATTTTGGGGGTCCCAGTCCCAGATTTTGGGGGTCCCAGGGGGTCCCACTCAGATTTTGGGGGCCTCACCCAAATTTTGGGGGTCTCCACCCCCACCGGGGTCTCCCACCCCACATTTTGGGGGGCCCAGGGGTTCCCCACCCAAATTTTGGGGTCCTTATCCCCCACCGGGGTCTCCCACCCCAGATTTCAAGGGCCTCACCCAAATTTTGGGGTCCCCACCTTCACCGGGGTCTCCCGCCCCATTTTTTGGGGGTCCCAGGGAGTCCCACCCAAATTTTGGGGTCCCAATCCATATTTTGGGGATTCCACCCCAGATTTTGTGGGTCCCCACCCAGATTTTGGGGGTCCCAGGGGGTCCCACCCACATTTTTGGGGTCCCACCCAAATTTTGGGATCCCA
>NW_026626787.1:2446-4145 GCF_030028575.1 Malurus melanocephalus
CCAGAACAGGTACGAGTCCAGTTCCTGCTGGGACAGGCGGCGAGAGGGGTCCTGGATCCCAGTCAGGGCACTGGTCAGGAACGTCCGCACCAACTGGGAGGAGAAAAAAACGGGATTTGGGGGAAAAACATGAAAAAACGGGAAAAAACGGTGAAAAAAGGGTGAAAAAAATGCAGAAATTGGGGAAAACATGCAAAAATTGGGGGGAAAAAGTGGAAATCAGGAGGAAAATCCGGGAAAATGTGCAAAAATTGGAGAAACACCCCCAAAAATTGGGGGGAAACCCCAGAAAATTGGGGAAAAACCCCCAAAAATTGGGGACAAAAATGGGACAGGTGGTGACACGGGTGACACAGGTGACAATGACTGGTGAGACACAGGTGACACAGGTGACAGGTGACAATGACACACATGTGATAAATGACACAGGTGACAGTGACACACAGGTGACAGTGACAGGTGACACAGGTGATAATCCACAGGTGACACAGGTGACAATGACACACAGGTGACAATGACACAGGTGACACAGGTGACAATGACACAGGTGACAGGAGGTGACAGGAGGTGACACAGGTGACATACAGGTGACAGGTGACACACAGGTGACACAGGTGACAATGACACAGGTGACACAGGTGACACACAGGTGACACTGGTGACAATGACACACAGGTGACAATGACATACAGGTGACAATGACCCAGGTGACAGTGCCAGGCTCACCTGGAAGTCAGCCAGTGACAGCAGCAGCTCGGGCAACCAGGGCAGCTGGAACAGGAACATGTAACAGGAACGGAGCAGCTGAGAGGGGTGGTGACACCAGAAATCTGTGACAGGGACACCTGAGTGTCACCTCAGTGTCACCTCAGTGTCACCCGAGTGTCACCGGGGACAGTGACACAGTGACAGTGACACAGTGACAGGAACATGTAACAGGAACGGAGCAGCTGGGACGGGTGACAGCACCAGAAATCTGTGACAATGACAGGAACAGTGTCACCCGAGTGTCACCTGGGGACAGGGACACCCTGGGGACAGTGACAGTGACAGTGACAGTGACACAGTGACACAGGGACACAACCAGGGCAGCTGGAACAGGAACATGTAACAGGAACGGAGCAGCTGGGACGGGTGACGGCACCAGAAATCTGTGACAGGGACACCTGAGTGTCACCTGAGTGTCACCCGAGTGTCACCGGGGACAGTGACAGTGACACAGTGACACAGTGACACAGTGACACAGTGACAGTGACACAGGAACAGGAACATGTAACAGGAACGGAGCAGCTGGGAGGGGTGGTGACACCAAAAATCTGTGACAGGGACAGGGACAGTGTCACCTGAGTGTCACCTGAATGTCACCTGGGGACAGGGACAGTGACACAGTGACACAGGGACAGGAACAGGAACATGTAACAGGAACGGAGCAGCTGGGACGGGTGACAGCACCAGAAATCTGTGACAGGGACACCTGAGTGTCACCTGAGTGTCACCGGGGACAGGGACAGTGACAGGGTCCGGGTGTCCCCAGGTGTGTCCCCGATGTCCCTGATGTCCTCAATGTCCCCACTGTCCCCAATGTCCCAATGTCCCCTCTGTCCCCACTGTCCCCAATGTCCCCACTGTCCCCACTGTCCCCATTGATGTCCCCAATGTCCCCAATGTCCCCAATGTCCCCAATGTCCCCAATGTCCCC
>NW_026626788.1:0-1102 GCF_030028575.1 Malurus melanocephalus
CCCGGGCTTTGCGGCTGTAGGAAAAGGGGTTGGGTTTGGGGATAAAAGAGGGGATCGGTGCTGATTTTCCAGCAGGGAAAGGAGTTTGGAGACAGCAGAGCTGGAGGAGGTCACTGATAAATTAAAATCGGAAGATTTGTGGATATATTTCAATATAAATTAAAATCGGGAGATTTGTGGATATATTTCAATATAAACTGCCCGGAAATCGCAGGGATTCTGCCCATAGAGCCAAATCCTGCTCCCATGGGATTTTTGGATGGGAAAAGGTGATTTTTTTTGATCCCGAGGGGGTTCCAAGGCTGTTTGGAATTGTTTTCCAAACAGAATCTCGGGAGGAGCAGCCACAAATAAAGCGGATCCTCGGGAAATCTATCACGACAGCTCCTCTCGCATTTTTTTCACGGAATTGGGAAGATTTTGCTCCTTTTGGGTGCTCCAGACTTTGCTGTTCAAAGCGTTCAGGTTTCTTAAATAAATCGAGGAATTAATTTGAGGTTTGGGCTGAAATTCCCAGCCTTTTCCAYGCCAGGRTTTCCSTCTGGAGCTGCTCTCCCTGAATTTRTRTCAWCCCCAAGCTTGGAGCAGCTTTGCAAAGCAAAAAACACTTTGGACATTTTTCCCTTTTCCCAAGTGCATCAAAGTTTGAGGAAAACCCTTAAAATGCATTTTAAGAACACCCGACCCTTTTGTTTCTTCGCTTTTCCCCCTGAAAGCGGCGTTTTCCCGAAGAGCTCAGGGATAGAAATCATTTCCATTTTCAGGAGGAGGCAGAGCAGAGGTTGGGGCGATGAACGCAGAACATCCCCCAGGGATGCTTCTGCCTCTCCTCTCTCCAAAAAAACCCCATTTTAATCCCCAAATTCGCATCATAAAACCTCGGGGGGAGGATTTGCGAGCGAAGGAGGAGCTGAGGGGCTGCCGTGACCCCGGAGATCGGCGGGGAAGGGAGAAGGCAGAGGCCGGAACGCGGCGGGAGCCGAAGGGCGGACACTCCCGCGGGGCTCTCTCCAATCAGCCCCGGGAGGTTTGGCCGCTCCCGGATAAATGAGGAGCGGGAGGGGCGCGGGGGCGGCGGGAGGGAGCGGGGGACGAGCGGTGC
>NW_026626788.1:4767-6518 GCF_030028575.1 Malurus melanocephalus
GCCCTCCCCGGCAAACCAAGCGCTCCCGAGCTGCGTTTTCCCACAGCCAAGTGATCGAACTGGAGCGCAAATTCAGCCACCAGAAATACCTGTCGGCCCCGGAACGCGCCCACCTGGCGCGGCACCTGCAGCTCACCGAGACCCAGGTSAAGATCTGGTTCCAGAACAGGAGGTACAAGACCAAGAGGAAAGAGCTGGGGAATGGTTTGAGCCGCTTGGACTCGCGGGGTGGTGGCCAAGGAGCGGCCGAATCGCCGGGGACGGCGCTGCTGGCGCTGCGAGGAGCCTGGCCATACCTGCCCTGCCTCTACTACGTCAACGGATGGAGCCCCTCCTGGTAGAAACTGCTCTTTTTAGGTCGAAAATGTCATTTTTTGCTTCAATTTGGGAGGTAGAGATTGGCAGTAGTGGCAGGATAAAAATCGCTTGTTGTTAACACTGAAATAACCAAAGAAAAACCAAAAATTTAATGGAATTTCATTATTTCTATTGCAATACCCTGAGGATAACCAAAAAATTTGTGGCTATTCCCAGAAAATCTGTGGAAATGGCTTGGACAGGGTTTGGAGCTGAGGGCACCTGGCCCTACCTGCCCTGCCTCTACTACGTCAACGGATGGAGCCCCTCCTGGTAGAAAGTGCTTTTTTTTAGGTCAAAAATATCATTTTTTTGCTTAAATTCAGGGATGGGGTTCAGTGGCATCATTTTGTAGTGGCAGCATAAAATTCCGTCATTGTTAATGATGAAATAACCAAAGAAAAACCCAACATTTTAATGGCATTGAATTCATTTTATTGCAATATTTTGGTCCCAGAAAATTTGTGGCTGTTCCCAGAAAATCTGTGGGAATGGCTGTCACAAATCTGGAAATGCCAAAATCAGGCTGGACAGGGTTTGGAGTTGATGGTGTCCGGCCCTACCTGCCCTGCCTCTACTACGTCAACGGCTGGAGCCCCTCCTGGTAGAAACTGCTCTTTTTAGGTCGAAAATGTCATTTTTTGCTTTAAATTCGGGGTGTTTTACTGCTGACATAGGGAGGGATTTGCAGTAGCAGTGGATTTACAAATGGTTTTGTAGTAGCAGTGTAAAATACTCTCATCGCTAATGCTGAAATAACCAAAGAAAAACCAAAAATTTAATGGAATTTCATTCTTTTGTTGCAATACTTTGGGAATTCATAGAAAATCTGGGGCTGCCCCAAATCTGGAAATGCCCAAATTCATGTTGGATGGGGTTTGGAGTTGATGGTGTCTGGCCCTACCTGCCCTGACCCTGCTACACCAACGGATGGAGCCCCTCCTGGTAGAAACTGCTCTTTTTAGGTCGAAAATGTCATTTTTTGCTTCAATTTGGGAGGTAGAGATTGGCGGTAGTGGCAGCGTAAAATTGTCTTGTTGCTAACGCTGAAATAACCAAAGAAAAACCAAAAATTAAATGGAATTTCATTCTTTTTCTTGCAATACCCCGAGGATTCCCAGGGAGTTCATGCTATTTCCAGAAAATCTGTGGGATTGGTTGCCCCATCCCTGGAAATGCCCAAATCCAGGCTGGGTTGGGTTTGGAGCTGAACTCTTGAGTTACTGAGCCCCTCCTGATAAAAAATGCTTTTTTTTCAAATAGAAAACACCACTTTTTCCTAAATTTGGGGTGTATCAATTCTTTCCAGAGCAGATTTCAGAAGGGATTTGCAGCAACATGAACGTCTCTGGTCATTAACCTTGAAAACCCAAATTTAAACAACACCAAATCCA
>NW_026626789.1:0-985 GCF_030028575.1 Malurus melanocephalus
GGCGGCGGTGGCGGCGGAGGCGCGGGCGGCCGGGCGGGAGCGGGAGCTGCGGGAGCTGCGGGAGAAGGCGGAGGGGCTGGAGCGGAGCCTGGCAGCGCTGCGGGAACGGGCGGCTCGGCTGGAGCGCGCCTGTCGCGACAAGGACGGGAAGGTGAGGGAGAGCTGGGAACTTCCCAGCACCGATCCCGCTCCCATCATCATCATCATCCTCTTCCCATCCTTGTCCCCGCTGCCGCCCCTTTCCCATCCTCCTCTTCCTCCCATAGCCATCCTCACGTTCTTCCCACCCCCATTCCCTTCCCGGTCCTCTTTCCATCCTCACCATCATCATCATCATCATCATCATCATCATCATCATCATCATCATCATCATCATCATCATCATCCCTTTCCCACCATTGTTCCCATCACCATCTCCAATCCCATCCCAATTCCCATCCGGCTCCATCTCCCGGCCCCATTTGGGGACACCCTGGGGGTGCTGAGGGGACCTCGGGGTCTGACAGGGACCAAGGGGGTTCTGGGGGGTGCCGGGAGCACCAATTTCCCCCCGTCCCYCAAATTTGCCCCTGATTTTTCCCCCGCAGCTGAAGCAGCTGCTGGTGGAGACGGAGAAACTCTCGGCCGAGGTTTTGGGGCTGCGGGGCCGGAGCGCGCGGCTCCAGCTCCAGCTGGAGGTGGGGACAGCGCCCGGTGCCACCCCGTGTCACCCTTTGTGCCACCCCCTGTGCCACTCGGGTCCCTCATCCCGCCTGTCCCCACCAGATCCAGCAGAAGCAGCACCGCGACACCGTGGCCGTGTACCGGAGCCACCTGCTCCAGGCTGCCCAGGTGGGACCCCCGCCCGACCGGGGTTTTTGGGGGGCGGGGTCTCAGTTCTGGGGTCCCGGGAAAAGCCACGCTCCCTCCTCCACAGGGATTCATGGACGAGGGCGTGCACGCCGCGCTGCTGCGGATCCTGCGGGCCGAGGCGGGAGCGGGGCCG
>NW_026626789.1:4735-6283 GCF_030028575.1 Malurus melanocephalus
CACTGTCACCGCATCGCGACAGCCACGGGACACCACGGCCACTGTCACCGCACCGCGTTAGCCATGGGGACACCAGGCCACTGTCACCGCACCGCGACAGCCACGGGACAGCGCGGCCACTGTCACCGCACCGCGACAGCCACGGGACAGCGCGGCCACTGTCACCGCATCGCGACAGCCACGGGGACACCCCGGCCACTGTCACCGCATCGCGATAGCCATGGGGACAGCGCGGCCACTGTCACCGCACCGCGATAGCCACGGGGACAGCGAGGCCACTGTCACCGCACCGCGATAGCCACGGGGACAGCGCGGCCACTGTCACCGCACCGCGATAGCCACGGGGACAGCGAGGCCACTGTCACCGCACCGCGACAGCCACGGGACACCACGGCCACTGTCACCGCACCGCGTTAGCCACGGGGACACCACGGCCACTGTCACCGCACCGCGAGTGGCCACTCCCCCTCCCCTGCACTCTCTCCCCCCGTCACCCCCATTGTCCCCACAGTCCCATTGTCCCCAATTGTCCCCATTGTCCCCACTGTCCCCACTGTCCCCACAGTCCCATTGTCCCCAATTGTCCCCATTGTCCCCACTGTCCCCACTGTCCCCACTGTCCCATTGTCCCCAATTGTCCCCATTATCCGCACTGTCCCCACTGTCCCCACTGTCCCATTGTCCCCAATTGTCCCCATTGTCCCCCCGGACCTGCCCGAACGCCGCCGCCCCCCCCGCCCCTCCCCGCCGCACGTGCACGAGCACGCGCGCGCTCGCCATGACGGGGGGCGGGGCCTCCTGGCGGGGGCGGGGTCTGACGCCTTCCGGGGGGCGGGGCCACAGCGAGGAACGGCGATCGCGACCCCTGGCGGGACCTCCGGGAACGGCGTCACCTCACGGGGACAGGGGACAGTTCTGTGTCCCCCGTGTGTCCCAGTGTGTCTTCTGTGTGTCCCCGTGTCCTGTGTGTGTCCTCTGTGTGTCCCCGTTTGTCCTGTGTGTCCCCTGTGTCCTGTGTGTGTCCCCCGTGTCCTGTGTGTGTCCCCCATGTGTGTCCCCGTGTGTCCCCCGTGTCCCGTGTGTGTCCCCCGTGTCCTGTGTGTCCCCTGTGTCCTGTGTGTGTCCCCCATGTCCTGTGTGTGTCCCCATGTCCTGTGTGTGTCCCCCATGTGTGTCCCCGTGTGCCCCCATGTCCTGTGTGTGGCCGTGTCCCCTGCCGCGGATGTGCCCCCCCCGGGGGTGCTGCCACCCCTCAGCGACACCATCAACACTTCGGGGACACCGGCCCGGGGACATTGTCCCCGCTGTCCCCGAAGGTGCCATTCCAGGTGACGCCACAAGGTGTCACCCGGTGCCCGGGACCCCTCGGGACCCCCAGGACACCCCCCCGAGTCTCGGGAGTGTCCCCAGAGTCCCCCACCCCCGGCCTGTCCCCAGGGTCCCCTCTACCCCCCGGAGCAGCCGGTGACACTCGGGGACCGGCGCCTGAGGGGACATCGGGGACAGCTCAGTGCTCCCAGTACGTCCCAGTAACTCCCAGTCGCTCCC
>NW_026626790.1:0-1153 GCF_030028575.1 Malurus melanocephalus
AAACCCCGCCCACTTGCCCCATATAAGGTCACAAACCACGCCCCCTCCCCGCCAGCGCGCGCTTCCTCTCGCTCGCGCCTTTCCCGGGAAACCACGCCCACCTCATCTACATAACCACGCCCATTTAACAACCAAATACGCTTATAATTTACATAACCACGCCCAAAACCTACCAAATACCGTCATAATTTACATAACCCCGCCCCCTTTCAGCTCCTATTGGCGGAACGCAGCACCGCCTCCCATTGGCCACCTCCACTGGCGCGCGGTGACGTCATCAGGCAGCGCCACCCGGAAGCGGCGGCGGCGGAGGCGGGCGGGTGAAAAGGGGGGGGGAGGGGCGGATTTTTTTTATTTTTTGGGGTCCCGGGAGGATTTTTTTGTGTTCCCGGAGAATTTTTGGGGTTCCCGGAGGTTTTTTTGGGGTTCCCGGAGGTGACGGAGCCATGGCCACCACCGCGGGCGCGTAGTGACGTCATCAGTCGGCGCCACCCGGAAGCGGCGGCAGCGGCGGGGGGAGGGGCGGATTTTTTAGGATTTTTGGGGTTCCCGGAGGATTTTTTGGGGATTCTGGAGGATTTTTTGGGGATTCTGGAGGATTTTTGGAGGATCCCGGAGGTGACGGAGCCATGGCCGCCCCCGCGAGCGCGCAGAGCGCCAGCAAAACGTGGGAGCTGAGTCTGTACGAGCTGCACCGAACGCCGCAGGTACCGTGAGGGGGACGGGGGAAAAATGGGAAATGTGAGGGGAAATTGAAAAGTCTGAGGGGGAAAATTGAAAAATCTGAGGGGAAAATTGAAACATCTGAGAGGGGAATGGTGGAATTTGAAAGGTCGGAGTTTGGGCGGGAAAAACTGCGAAATTTGGGGGAAAAACTCCAAAATTTGGGGGGAAAAAGTCCCAAATTGGGGGAAAAAAAGGTGAAATCTGAGGGGGAAATTGCAAAATTTGGGGGAAATGGTGGAATTTGAGAGGTCGGGATTTGGGCGGGAAAAAACTGCGAAATTTGGGATCAAAAACTGGGAAATTGAGGGGAAAAATGTGAAATTTGAGGGGAAAATTGCAAAGTCTGAGGGGAAAAATGCAAAAATTTGGGGGGGAATGGTGGAAATTGAGGGGTCGGGGTTTGGGCGGGAAAAACTGCGAAATTTGG
>NW_026626790.1:2798-4557 GCF_030028575.1 Malurus melanocephalus
GGAGTCGAAGTTTGGGCGGGAAAAACTCAGAAATTTGGGGGGGAAAAACTCAGAAATTGGAGGGGAAAAGGTGAAATTTGGGGAAAAAATCTCACAAATTGGAGGGAAAAAGGTGAAATTTGGGGGGAAAAATTGATCCGTTGCCACCCAGCGTCACCCACTGTCCCCAGTGTCACCCCAGGAACTGACTGGCACCCGGTGTCACCCATTGTCACCCATTGCCACCCCAGTGTCACCTTCCTGTCCTGATGCCACTCAATGTCACTGATGACACCCATTGTCACCCATTGTCACCCCAGTGTCACCTCAGGAACCGATTGTCACCCAGTGTCACCCACTGTCACCCAGTGTCACCCATTGTCACCCACTGACACCCCAGTGTCACCCATTGTCACCGACTGTCACCCAATGTCACCCAATGACACCGCAGGAGCTGATTGTCATCCATTGTCACCCAGTGTCACCCGCTGACACCCAGTGACACCCTGTGTCACCCAGTGACACCTCAAAATTGTCACCCAGTGTCGCCCAATGCCACTCAATGTCACCAGTGTCACCCAGTGACACCCAGTGTCACCCCAGGAGCCAATTGACACCCAATGACACCCAATGTCACCCCAGTGTCACCCACTGTCACCCATTGTCACCGATTGTCACCCCAGTGTCACCTCAGGAGCCGATTGTCACCCAGTGTCACCTTCCTGTCCCGATGCCACTCAATGTCACCATTGTCCCCCACTGTCACCCAGTGTCACCCACTGTCACCCAGTGTCACCTTCCTGTCCCGATGCCACTCAGTGTCACCAGTGTCACCGATGACACCCATTGTCACCCCAGTGTCACCGACTGTCACCCAGTGTCACCAGTGTCGCCTTCTTCTCCCGATGCCACTCATTGTCACCGATGACACCCAATGTCACCCATTGTCACCCCAATGTCACCTTAGGAGCCGATTGTCACCAGTGTCACCCATTGTCACCTTCCTGTCCCGATGCCACTCATTGTCACCATTGTCACCCAGTGTCACCCCAGTGTCACCTTCCTGTCCCGATGCCACTCAATGTCACAGATGACACCCAGTGTCACCCATTGTCACCCATTGTCACCCCAATGTCACTTTCCTGTCCTGATGCCACTCATTGTCACCGATGTCACCCACTGACACCTCAAGATTGTCACCCAGTGTCACCCAATGCCACTCATTGTCACCATTGTCACCCAATGACACCCAATGACACCCATTGTCGTCCCATTGTCACCCACTGTCACCCAGTGTCACCCATTGTCACCCATTGTCACCCGCAGGAGGCCATCATGGACGGCACGGAGATCGCGGTGTCACCCCGTTCCCTACACTCGGAGCTGATCCCGGTGTCACTGGGGTGTCACTGACTGTCACAGGGTGTCACAGGTGTCACTGACTGTCACAGGGTGTCACAGGTGTCACTGGGGTGTCACAGGTGTCACAGGGTGTCACAGGGTGTCACTGTCACCATTGTCACCCGCAGGAAGCCATCATGGACGGCACGGAGATTGCAGTGTCCCCTCGGTCCCTACACTCGGAGCTGATCCCGGTGTCACTGGGTGTGTCACTGTGTCACTGTCACCATTGTCACCCGCAGGAGGCCATCATGGACGGCACGGAGATCGCGGTGTCACCGCGCTCCCTACACTCGGAGCTGATCCCGGTGTCACTGGGGTGTCACTGTGTCACTGTCACCACTGTCACCCGCAGGAGGCCATCATGGACGGCACGGAG
>NW_026626790.1:4632-8762 GCF_030028575.1 Malurus melanocephalus
AAATTGAGGGCTCGGGGTTTGGGCGGGAAAAACTGCGAAATTTGGGATCAAAAACTGCGAAATTTGGGGTAAAAACTCAGAAATTGGAGGGAAAATCCAAAAATCTGAGGGGAAAAATTCCAAACTTTTGGGGGGAATGGTGGAATTTGAGGGGTCGGGATTTGGGGGGGAAAAAGGTGAAATCTGAGGGGAAAAATTGCAAAATTTGGGTGAGAATGGTGAAATTTGAGGGCTCAGAGTTTTCGCGGGAAAAACTGCGAAATTTGGGGGAAAAACTCCAAAATTTGGAAGGGGGAACCTCCCGAATTTGAGAGGAAAAAATGCAAAATCTGAGGGAAAAAATTGGAAAATGTGGGGGGAAATGGTGGAATTTGAGGGCTCGGGATTTGGGCGGGAAAAGCAGCGAAATTTGGTGAAAAATCTCACAAATTGACGGGAAAAAGGTGAAATCTGAGGGGAAAAGTTCCAAAATTTGGGGGGAAATGGTGGAATTTGAGGGCTTGGGATTTGGGTGGCAAAAAACTGCGAAATTTGGGGTAAAAATGTGAAACCTGAGGGGAAAAATGAAAAATCTGAGGGAAAAATTGAAAAATTTGGGGTAAAAAGGTGAAATCTGAGGGGAAAAATGAAAAATCTGAGGGAAAAATTAAAAAATTTGGGGGGCAATGGTGGAATTTGAGGGGTCGAAGTTTGGGTTGGAAAAACTGCGAAATTTGGGGGGAAAATCGCCACATTTGGGCGGAAAATTGCAAAATCTGCGGGAAAAAATTTCAAAATCTGAGGGGAAAAAATCCAAAATTTGGGGGGGAATGGTGGAAATTGAGAGGTTGGGATTTGGGTGGGAAAAACTGCGAAATTTGGGATCAAAAACTCAGAAATTGGGGAGAAAAATGGGAAATGTGAGGGGAAAATTGAAAAATGTGAGGGGAAATGGTGGAAATTGAGGGCTCGGGATTTGGGTGGGAAAAACTGCGAAATTTGGGGTAAAAACTGCGAAATTTGGGGTCAAAACTCAAAAATTGAGGGGGAAAAAAGGTGAAATCTGAGGGGAAAAATGCAGAATTTGGGGGGGAATGGTGAAATTTGAGGGGTCGGAGTTTGGGCGGGAAAAACTGCGAAATTTGGGATCAAAAACTCCAAAATTGGGGGAAAAAGGTGAAATCTGAGGGGAAAATTTGCAAAATCTGAGGGGAAAAATGCAAAAATTTGGGGGGGAATGGTGAAAATTGAGGGCTCGGGATTTGGGCGGGAAAAACTGCGAAATTTGGGGTTGAAAATCGCCACATTTGGGCGGAAAATTCCAAAATCTGAGGGAAAAAATATCAAAATCTGAGGGGAAAAAATCCAAAATTTGGGGGGGAAATGGTGAAATTTGCGGAGTCGAAGTTTGGGCGGGAAAAACTCAGAAATTTGGGGGGAAAAACTCAGAAATTGGAGGGGAAAAGGTGAAATTTGGGGAAAAAAATCTCACAAATTGGAGGGAAAAAGGTGAAATTTGGGGGGAAAAATTCATCCGTTGCCACCCAGCGTCACCCGCTGTCCCCAGTGTCACCCCAGGAGCCGATTGGCACCCGGTGTCACCCACTGTCCCCAGTGTCACCCCAGGAACCGATTGGCACCCGGTGTCACCCATTGTCACCCAGTGTCACCCACTGTCACCCAGTGTCACCCAGTGTCACCTTCCTGTCCCAATGCCACTCAATGTCACCAGTGTCACCGATGGCACCCAGTGTCATCCATTGTCACCCCAGTGTCACCTCAGGAACCGATTGGCACCCAGTGTCACCCAATGTCACCCATTGTCACCATTGTCACCCAATGTCACCGATGCCACTCATTGTCACCAATGACACCCAACGACACCCAGTGTCACCCACTGTCACCCCAGGAGCCAATTGACACCCAGTGTCACCCATTGTCACCTTCCTGTCCTAATGCCACTCATTGTCACCAGTGTCACCCAATGACACCCATTGTCACCTCAGGAGCCGATTGTCACCAGTGTCACCCATTGTCACCCAATGTCACCCACTGACACCTCAAGATTGTCACCCAGTGTCACCCAATGCCACTCATTGTCACCCAATGTCACCCAATGACACCCATTGTCACCCGGTGTCACCCCACTGTCACCCACTGTCACCCATTGTCACCCAGTGTCACCTTCCTGTCCTGATGCCACTCAGTGTCACCGATGTCACCCAATGACACCCAGTGTCACCCAGTGTCATCCAGTGTCACCCAGTGTCACCCAATGCCACTCATTGTCACCATTGTCACCCAATGACACCCAGTGACACCCATTGTCACCCCAATGTCACCTTCCTGTCCTGATGCCACTCAGTGCCACTCAATGTCACCAATGACACCCATTGACACTCAATGTCACCGATGACACCCAGTGTCACCCCAATGTCACTTTCCTGTCCCGATGCCACTCAATGTCACCGATGACACCCAGTGTCACCGATTGTCACCCCAGTGTCACCTCAGGAGCCGATTGTCACCCATGGTCACCCACTGACACCCATTGTCACCAGTGTCACCCACTGTCACCCCAGGAGCCAATTGATGCCCAGTGTCACCCACTGTCACCCACTGACATCTCAAAATTGTCACCCAATGACACCCAATGACACCCACTGACACCCAGTGTCACCTCAAGATTGTCACCAGTGTCACCCAATGCCACTCATTGTCACCATTGTCACCCAATGACACCCATTGTCACCTTAGGAGCTGTTTGTCACCCATTGTCACCCCAGTGTCACTTTAGTGTCACCTCAGGAGCCGATTGTCACCCAGTGTCACCCAGTGTCACCAGTGTCACCCACTGTCACCCCAGGAGCCAATTGATGCCCACTGTCACCAATGTCACCCAGTGTCACCTATTGCCACCCCAGTGTCACCTTCCTGTCCCGATGCCACTCATTGTCACCAATGACACCCAACGACACACAGTGTCACCCACTGTCACCCCAGGAGCCAAGTGACACCCAGTGTCACCCAGTGACACCTCAAGATTGTCGCCCAGTGTCACCCAATGCCACTCATTGTCACCCAATGACACCCAGTGTCACCTTAGGAGCTGATTGTCACCCAGTGTCACCCATTGTCACCTTCCTGTCCAAATGCCACTCATTGTCACCAGTGTCACCCAATGTCACCCATTGTCAGCCCACTGTCACCCAGTGTCACCAATTGTCACCCCAGTGTCACCTCAGGAGCCGATTGTCACCAGTGTCACCCAGTGTCACCAGTGTCACCCATTGTCACCTTCCTGTCCTGATGCCACTCAATGTCACCAGTGTCACCCAATGACACCCATTGTCACCTTAGGAGCTGATTGTCACCCAGTGTCACCCATTGTCACCTTCCTGTCCTAATGCCACTCATTGTCACCAATGTCACCCACTGTCACCATTGTCACCCTCAGGAGGCCATCATGGACGGCACGGAGATGGCGGTGTCACCGCGCTCCCTACACTCGGAGCTGATCCCGGTGTCACTGGGGTGTCACTGTCTGTGTCAGGGTGTCACAGGGTGTCACAGGTGTCACTGTCACCACTGTCACCCGCAGGAGGCCATCATGGACGGCACGGAGATCGCGGTGTCACCGCGCTCCCTACACTCGGAGCTGATCCCGGTGTCACAGGGTGTCACTGACTGTGTCACTGTGTCACTGTCACCATTGTCACCCGCAGGAAGCCATCATGGACGGCACGGAGATGGCGGTGTCACCGCGCTCCCTACACTCGGAGCTGATCCCGGTGTCACAGGGGTGTCACTGACTGTGTCAGGGTGTCACTGACTGTGTCACTGTGTCACTGTCACCATTGTCACCCGCAGGAGGCCATCATGGACGGCACAGAGATCGCGGTGTCACCGCGTTCCCTACACTCGGAGCTGATGTGCCCCATCTGCCTGGACATGCTCAAGAACACCATGACCACCAAGGAGTGCCTGCACCGCTTCTGCTCCGACTGTATCGTCACCGCATTGAGGAGTGGGTCAGTGTCACTGTCATTGTCACCTGAGTGTCATTGTCACTGTCACTGTCACCTGAGTGCCATTGTCACCTGTGTGTGTGTCAGTGTGTCTGTGTGTCACTGTCACCTGTGTGTGTGTCA
>NW_026626791.1:0-1557 GCF_030028575.1 Malurus melanocephalus
TCTGTCCATAACGTTTTTGTAAGGTTTATCCCTTCACCTAAAATTTTGCCTACGAGTTCCTGACCTAAGAGACCATCCCAGAGGAATCGTGAAGCAAAGAGAGATTCCAAAAGTGTCACAGAGAAATTCCAAAAGTAGCAAAGAGAGATTCCAAAAGTGTCACAGAGAAATTCCAAAAGTAGTAAAGAGAGATTCCAAAAGTGTCACAGAGAAATTCCAAAAGTAGCAAAGAGAGATTCCAAAAGTGTCACAGAGAAATTCCAAAAGTAGCAAAGAGAGATTCCAAAAGTGGCAAAGAGAGATTCCAGAAGTAGCAAAGAGCAGTTCCAGACTTACCAAGTCGTTGGGAAGAACGTGCGAAGGGAAGATGTTGGGAGAACCCCAAGTGGAGACAGCTTTTATACAGCTCAGGCTTGCCCGAGGCCATGAGAGCAGCTCATTAGTTGACACAGAACATTTTTTTATATTGATTGCTCCTCAAAGTGACGAAATTGTTGCTCTTTCTGTTGGTGTTTATTCTTGATTCCAATTATCGCGTTACGTCACGCGAGGCCCTTTCATCTGGAGGGCTGATGGGTGGAATTGGTGCATCTTTCATCCCAAAACATGATTCATGAATTAGTATCAGTTTCTTGGAGCGGCATCACGTMCTGAGCTGTTTATACATAAATATCCTTCTTCTGTCTTACAAGGAAATTATGCTCAGACATTTACAGAAATTACAAAATCGTTGAATGGTTTTGGGACACAAATGTCTGGAAAAACTTAAGGTTTTATCTGACCCTTAAATCACAGCTTTTTACATCTAAAGGGAGAGATATTTATGATTTTAAGGATTAGGATGGAAAGGTCAAAATAATCAGTGTACATAGAATTAATAATTGAATTTATGTTTTATTCAGATGGCCCCATCCCTGGAAATGCTCAAGGCCATTTCGGATCAATCTGGAATAGTGGAAGGTCTCCCYGTCCATGGCAGGGGTTGGAGCAAGGTGGTCTTGGTCCCTCCCAGCTTTAAACCATTCCATGATTCTACAGAGGAGAACCCCCAATTTTAGCTGCAGTGAAAATAAAAATCCCATGTTTTTGGAGAGGATCTTGCAGCTAATCCCTTCCCTGCTGGCATCTTTCAGCACATTGCAATTATGAGGTGCGAATCTGCTGGGAAAAGCAAATGCTGCCTTTTGCTGAGGTTTCTTTCTCTGTTTGCACCAGGGTTGTCCTACTCTGTCATTATCRTCGTTATCATAATCACCCACGTGGTTATCTTTACACCACCACGCATTATCTATGAATTATGAGCTTTTCCAAACCTGGAGATACACGGGGAGGATTTCCCAAGTCATTGTCCCGGGAAAAAAAGAATTCATGTCAAAGTTTTACGAGAACGTTCCGAGGGATTTTCAAATCCTTCCTGAGCAGCCATTACAGCCTTGTTCCTACTGTGTCAGAGTTCCATAAAACCTGAGCCTGGGTGTAAACACCCTGCAATTACAAGAGATTATAACATTAAAATGGGTAAACTGAGGACTCTTGGGTTTTTCCCGTAATTGGAGC
>NW_026626791.1:4042-5597 GCF_030028575.1 Malurus melanocephalus
CACCAGCGAATGGAACGTGAACATCTCACAGCTGAAAGGCTCGGAACCACCGCTGTTCCATCCCAAGGACACGGATTTTTAGCCACTCAGCCCCTTTTGGGTTTCTCCTCTTTCAGCTTCTGCCCTAAAGCTTCTCCCRCCCCATTTCTGCATTGCCTGGGGTAAATATGGAACAAAAAGGCTCAGAATAGGTCCTGCTTGTTCCCACCAACAGCTGGGATTTTTAAAAGACCCTGAATCAATCCCATGTGAATGTTCCTCTGGCTGCAGAAGAATTCCCCACTTCTCGGGGACTCCTCAAATTGCATTGCTTCGCTTACTATCATTAAATGTTTATTGAATCGAAGTTGCTATGTTCTGGTGTTCCTTTCTCCATTTTCACCATTTTTATTTCGTTTTGGGGAAGTTTTACCTGTGCAGGTGTCAGTAACACCTGGAAACTTGAAATGGTTTGGGTTGGGAGGGACCTTTGAGCCCATCTTGTTTCACTCCCCTGCCATGGGCAGGGACACCTCCCACTGGCCCAGGTTGCCCAGAGCTTCATCCAACCTGGCTTTAAACCATGGAAATAAACATCCTGCCCCAAAAATCAGGGAAGATTGGACTTCAGTATGAATTTCTTCATACTGGGTAAATCTTTCWTCTCTCTGAGTTTCAGGTTTTCAAACCAAATATTTGGTTTTCTCACCCAAATATTTCAACTCCGTCCTCAGGAATAGCATTGGCAGGAAGTTGAATCGGTTTCCTGTCAAATCTTCATTGAAAGTTTTCTGGGCCACACAGTGGAACTCTGAAATCTCAAATCTTTCTGGGTGATCATGAAATATGAAGTGTTGGATGGTTTTTGACAGAAAAACAGCTTCTTCAAGGATTCAACCGCACGAGCAAGAAAAGTTGGAGCAGACAAAACCTGGAAAAATGGTGCCTGGAAAAATTAAAAGGCGGAAAACATCTTAACCTGTGTAGAAAATATCTTGACCCTCTTCTACTCTGCTCTGGTGAGATTCCACCTTCCAGGGTCTACTGGGAGGCTGGAGAGGGATTTTCCTTAGGAACTGGAGTGGCAGGACAAGGGGAATGGGTTCAAACTGACAGAGGGGAAATTCATGTTGGATATTAGGAAGAAATCTTTCCCTATGAGGATGGGAAGGCCCTGGCAGAAGTTTTCCAGGGAATTTGTGGCTGCCCCATGCCTGGAAGTGTCCAAGGCCAAGGTTAGAGCAACCTGGTCTAGTGGGAGGTGTCCCTGCCCATGGTGAGGGGTGGAACAATGAGATCTTTAGGATCTTTCCAACCCAACCCATTCCATGATTCCATGACCCTGTGACGGTTTTATGGCAGCCCAGGAAAACTGGGGAGGGAGGAATCCTGCTCCCAAATCCTGGATTTACGGAGAGGGGCTGACTTCACTCCCAGCTGGCCCATTCCAGGTGGTTTTGAAGGCTGAACCTCAACCCATTGTTGGTATGAATTTTCCCCCTGTATAGATGAAAGTGTTGCAAACCCACAACCAGAGAAATTGAAACTAAAACTTTTTTTTTTCGATGCAGAACAG
>NW_026626792.1:0-886 GCF_030028575.1 Malurus melanocephalus
AAAAATGTCCCCGAATTGTCACCCGAAAATATCCCTGAATTGTCCCAAAAAAATCCCCGAAAATATCCCTGAAAAAAMTAAAARTATCCCCCAAAAATCTCCCCGAAAAATATCCCCGAAAAAACTAAAAATCTCCCCAAATTGTCCCAAAAAATCGCCCTGAATTGTCCCCAAAAATATCCCTGATTTGGCCCCAAAAATCTCCCTGAATTGTCCCCAAAAATATCCCCGAATTGTCCCCAGAAATCTCCCTGAATTGTACTAAAAAAAATCCCTGAATTGTACCCAAAAAGTATCCCTGAATTGTCCCCAAAAAATCCCCGAAAATGTCCCCAAAAAGTCTCCCCGAATTGTCCCCAAAAACCCTAAAAATGTCCCTGAATTGTCCCCAAAAAATGTCCCCGAAAAAAATAAAAATATCCCCAAAAATCTCCCCAAAAAATATCCCCGAAAAACCTAAAAATCTCCCCGAACTGTCCCCAAAAAATCACCCTGAATTGTACCCAAAAATCTCTCGGAATTGTACCCAAAAAATCCCTCAATTGTCCCCAAAAATACCCCTGAATTGGCCCCAAAAATATCCCCAAATTGTGCCCAAAAAAACCTAAAAATGTCCCCAAATTGTCCCCAAAATCATCGCTGAATTGTCCCCAAAAAAGCTAAAAATCTCCCCAAACTGTCCCCAAAAAATATCCCCGAAAATCTAAAAATCTCCCCGAATTTTACCCAAAAATATCCCTGAATTGTCCCCCCAAAAATGTCCCCGAATTGTCCCCAAAAAAATCCCCAAATTGTATCCAAAAAACCTAAAAATATCCCCGAATTGTCCCCAAAAAATCTCCCCGAATTTTCCCCAAAATACCTAAAAATCTGCCTGAATTGTCCC
>NW_026626792.1:2052-5138 GCF_030028575.1 Malurus melanocephalus
GTGACAGTGACGGTGGCGGTGGCGGTGACGCGGCGCCAGCGCTGGGGGACACTCGGTGACACCCCCCGGTCACTCTTGGTGACATCCCTGGTGACACTTTGGTCACTCCTGGTGACACTTTGGTCACTCTCGGTGACAATCCCCGGTCACCTCCCCCCTCCCCCACCCCTGACCGATGGTGGCACCTCCGGGGGGGGTTGGGGACAGGGCCAGCGGTGGCACCTGAGGGGACATGGGGACACCCTGGGTGATGTCACCAAAGGGTCACCATTGTCACCAATGGGTCACCATTGTCACCAATGGGTCACCAATGTCCACAAGGGACATGGGGACACCTGGGGGGACATGGGGACATCAGGAGGGGACATGGGGACACCCTGGGTGATGTCACCAAGGGGACACCATTGTCACCAATGGGTCACCATTGTCCCCAAGAGGTCACCCATGTCCGTGAGGGACATGGGGACGCTTGGGATGGTGTCACCAAAGGGTCACCAGTGTCCCTGAGGGTTCCCAGTGTCCCCAAGGGACATGGGAACACCAGGAGTGACATGGGGACACCTGGGTGATGTCCCCAAGGGGTCTCCAGTGTCCCTGAGGGACATGGGGACACCTGGAAGGACATGGGGACACCAGGAGGGGACATGGGGACACCTGGAGGGACATGGGGACACCTGGGGTGGGGTCACCGAAGGGTCACCATTGTCCACAAGGGACATGGAGACACCAGGAAGGGACATGGGGACACCCTGGTTGTGTCCCCAGATGACACAGGGACATGGGAGGGACACGGGGACACCTCAGTCCATGTCCCCAGGGGACATGAGGACACCAGAGGGGACACCTGGGGACATCTGGGCAGGTGTCACCACAGGGTCACCACTGTCCCCCAAGGGTTCCCAGTGTCCCCAAGGGACATGGGGACACCGGCAAGGGACAGGAGGACATGGGGACAGCAGAAGGGACACGGGGACACCTGTGGTGGCATCACCAAGGGGTCACCAGTGTCCACAAGGGGTCGCCAGTGTCCCTGAGGGACATGGGGACATTAAGAAGTGACATGGGGACACCTGTGGAGGTGTCACCAAAGGGTCTCCAGTGTCCCCAAGGGACATGGGGACACCTGGATCCATGTCCCCAGAGGGACACAGGGACATGGGAAGGACATGAGGACACCTGGGTGATGTCACCGAAGGGTCACCAGTGTCCACAAGGGACATGGGGACACGGGGGGGGGGACATGGGGACACATCAGTTCATGTCCGCAAGGGACATGGGGACATCAGGAGGGACATGGGGACACCTGGATGGTGTCCCTAAAGGGTCACCAGTGTCCATGAGGGACATGGGGACACCTGAGGGGACATGGGGACACTGTGGATGATGTCACCAAAGGGTCACCATTGTCCCCAGGAGGTCACCATTGTCCACAAGGGACATGGGGACACCAGGAGGGACATGGGGACACCTGGGGGGGACACGGGGACACCAGAAAGGGACATGGGGACATCCTGGGTGATGTCACCAAGAGTTCTCCAGTGTCCTCAAAGGGTCTCCAGTGTCCCTGAGGGGACATGGGGACACCTGGAAGGACACGGGGACATCTTGGTTGGGGACATGGGGACACCGGGAAGGGACATGGGGACACCTGGGGTGGCGTCACCAAAGGGTCACCATTGTCCCCAGGGGGTCACCATTGTCCCCAAGGGGCCACCATTATCCCTAAGGGACATGGGGATACCAGGAGGGGACATGGGGACATCCTGGGTGATGTCACCAAGAGGTCTCCAGTGTCCCTGAGGGACATGGGGACATTGGGGAGGACATGGGGACACTGTGGATGGCGTCACCAAGAGGTCACCATTGTCCCCAAGGGGTCACCAGTGTCCCTAAGGGACATGGGGACACCGGGAAGGGACAGAGGGACACCTGGGGAGGTGTCCCCAGGGGACATGGGGACAACAAGAAGGACATGGGGACATTGGAGAGGACATGGGGACACCTCGGTCCATGTCCCCAAAGGGTCACCATTGTCCCCAAGGGACATGGGGACAACAGGAGGGACATGGGGACACCAGAGGGACACGGGGACATTCCTGATCCATGTCCCCAATGTCCCCAGTGTCCCCAATGTCCCTTGGGGGCATAAAAGGGTCTTGGGGACATTTGGATCGGTGTCCCCAATGTCCCCAATGTCCTTTGGGGACACAAAAGGGGCTTGGGGACATTCCTGACCCATGTCCCCAAGTGTCCCCAATGTCCCCAAGTGTCCCTAAAGGACATGGGAGGGACACGAGGACACAGGAGGGACATGGGGACATTCCAGCTCCGTGTCCCCAATGTCCCCAATGTCCCCTGGGGACACAAAGGGGGCTTGGGGACACCAGAGGGACATTGGGGACATTCCAGCTCCGTGTCCCCAAGTGTCCCCAATGTCCCTAAAGGACACAGGGACATTGGAGGGACACAAAGGGGGCTTGGGGACATCCCAGATCGGTGTCCCCAGTGTCCCCAGTGTCCTTTGGGGACATAAAAGGGTCTTGGGGACATCTGGATCCGTGTCCCCAATGTCCCCAATGTCCCCAAGTGTCCCTAAAGGACATGGGAGGGACACGAGGACACCGGAGGGACATGAGGACACCTGGATCTGTGTCCCCAATGTCCTTTGGGGACACTTGAGGGACATGGGGACATTTGGATCCGTGTCCCCAATGTCCCCAATGTCCCTAAAGGACATGGGAGGGACACGAGGACACAAGAGGCACATGGGGACATTCCAGATCGGTGTCCCCAAGTGTCACCAATGTCCCCGGGGGACTTAAAAGGGTCTTGGGGACATTTGGATCCGTGTCCCCAGTGTCCCCAGTGTCCCCAGTGTCCCCAGTGTCCCTAAAAGACATGGGAGGGACACGAGGACACCAAAGGGACATGGGGACATTCCAGCCCAGTGTCCTCAAGTGTCCCCAATGTCCCTAAAGGACACAGGGACATTGGAGGGACACAAAGGGGGCTTGGGGACATTCTGGATCCATGTCCCCAGTGTCCCCAGTGTCCTTTGGGGACATAAAAGGGTCTTGGGGACATCT
>NW_026626793.1:0-1691 GCF_030028575.1 Malurus melanocephalus
TTGCTGCCACCAGCCACGTGCAGCAGTGAATTTGCTGCTTCTCCCTCTGAAATCACAGAGCCTTTTCACTGACGTGGTGTAAACAGAACCAGGCCATGAAAGAAAAGCTTTTCCTCTGGGTGATTTGAGCCTGACTAAAAACTGCTTTATTCCATCCCCGTGGGAGGGAGCAGAGAGGAGACTGAATTTCCATTTTCTGGAGAAACCATCCCAAAACAGCCCAGGGAGCAGCTGGAGCATGGGGAGTTCCCATCTCAGATGTTTSCCATAATCAGCCCTTGCTCTGGCTGACTGGTCGCATTCAGGAGCTTTCCATCTTGTGTTTGGATGAACATTTCACTGCCCAGCTGAAACCGTGGCAGCCAAAATTTGGGACAGGCAGGACTGAACTGTGTGATGGAACAAACCTCACCTGCTGCAGGCTCCTGGCCTTACCCAGAGTGAGGACAAATGGGATCTTTGCAAATGTTTGAAACAGGGCTCCCCAAAACACTCACACAGAGTCCAGAGCTAAACTGCTCTTTTATTTCATACATAAAATAAAACTTTTTTTTTTTTTTTTTTTTCCTAACAGCTTCCCACAGTGAAAAGTCACCTGGTCTATGCTGAATGGATCATTTTTGAAACCAGCCATGGACCTTTCAGTCAAACGGGGTTTGGGGAGGGCATTTTCACACCGTTTAAGTGTGGTTTGGAAGAACTTTAGATTTATATGGTACAAGGATGAAATGCCTCATTTTGTGCCTGCTCTCCATTACATTTTCAATATGAAGAAGTGTTTTCATTGCCATTTCGGTCTCAAGGGACATCTTTCTTTGCTGTGGACATGGCAGGAGCAAAGGGGGATCTCCAGGCTTTCAGTTGCATTCAGAGCTGCCTTTGCTGAAGGATTTTGTCTCTCACAAAGCAAAGGCTTTTCTTTGCTGCCTGAGCTGAGTGATGCCTTGTGAGAACCAAGGGCTGATTGTGCTGTGGGGCAGTTCAGCCAAGGAACAAGGTCAAGAGCACAGAGATGGCAGTGGCCAAACATCCCCAGGAATGTGTCCAAGTGACCAAACACGGATCATCAGATGACGTGGAGGGCTGGGGAATGTGGGGATAAACTGAGGAGAAAGCACCTTCCTTTGGGAATTGAAGTGGGTTGAAACTCCTGCAGCCAAGCAGTCTGGCATATCTGGGTTTCCTGGAATTATTGGCTGAAGAAAAATTTGGAGTGTTAAGGTTTCTGGCCCAGTGTGCCAGAGAAAGCAAATGTTGGTATTTTCCTGGGAGGGGGAGGAATTCCCCATGGAATGAGCTTTGACATTTCAGAATGGGTGAGGATCCCTCAGTTACACAAGAGGGGGTTTGTTACCCCTGGCACTGGAGGGTCAGAGCATTTGTCCCACTTCCTCCACTCCTTTTGTCCTCCTGTCTCTAAGAGCACAGAACCCACTGCAGCTCCCAGCCAGGGCCTCTCACTGTCCCTCTGTGCCTCAAACCCCAGAGCTCTCTCACTCTTGGTGTTCCTGAGCAGGCACTCACAGACAATGAGAAATCACCTCTCACCTTCCTCCACAGCAGCAGAACCAGCAGCCTCCCCTCGAGGTGTGTCCTGCTCCTGCCATCCCCTGCTCCTGCCATCCCCTCCCCTCTGCTCCTGCCATCCCATCCCCTCCCCTCGAGGTGTGTCCTGCTCCTGCCATCCCCTC
>NW_026626793.1:2517-5068 GCF_030028575.1 Malurus melanocephalus
ATCCTCCACAATTCCTCTGCAGGTCACACTAATCCTCCTTTCCCCCAAAGGACACCCCGACCCCTCAAATACCCTCTGTTCTGCTCTGACACTGTCCAGAGCGGCCCGAGGCTGCTGAGTGATGAGGCTGACAGGGGAGATGCAGCTCTGTCACTTCACTGTCACACTGACGGCTGGAGCAGAGCTGGCAAAGTGGCTCCAGGAGGTGTCTGAAATCCAACTGGACTCTGGCACGCTCCATCAGCTGGAGAACAGCAGCTCCATGATGTCTCTAAATGCAGCTGAACTCTGGCACACTCCATGGGCTGGAGCAGAGCAGCACAGCAGCTCCATGATGTCTCTGAATGCAGTTGGACTCTGGCACACTCCATCAGCTGGAGCAGCTCCATGATGTCTCTAAATTCCAGCCAGACTCCATGGGCTGGAGCACAGCAGCTCCATGATGTGTCTCTAAATGCAGCTGAACTCTGGCACACTCCATGGGCTGGAGCAGATCAGCACAGCAGCTCCATGATGTCTCTAAATTCCAGCCAGACTCCACCAGCTGCAGCACAGCAGCTCCATGATGTCTCTGAATTCCAGCCAGACTCCATGGGCTGCAGCACAGCAGCTCTATGATGTCTCTAAATTCCAGCCAGACTCCATGGGCTGCAGCACAGCAGCTCCATGATGATGTCTCTAAGCTCCATCCCAACTCTGGCACACTCCATCAGTGTTAACCCCACCCGAGAGCATTCCCAGCCAGCAGAAAGATCCCTTTCRGTCACCAGGGGATGGATCCGAGTGCACGGGACCCTGGGTGGGAATGCAGSGATGGAAAATGTGGCATTTTGGAAAGGGAAAGAGGCTCCTTTGTGTATTGGGCAGGGAGGAGCAGCAAGGGCGGGCTGTCAGCTCCAATGAGCAGCTTCACACGCAGGAAGTGTTTATGGCTCCTTCTAATTGCTGTAACATCCCTGCCACTGCCACTGTGCTTCTCTAGCTGCTTCACTTGCTCTGACAAATCAGCTGCCAGGAGAAGAGAAAACACTGAGGTGAATAATGTCAGCAATGAAAGCGAGGGTGACCGATCCGCTGGYTCCTCATCTCTGCTCTCTGCTGGCACAAGGTCCAAGGGACACCAGGGACTGACCCTGTGACCTCCAACTGTGGCCACTCTGCTGACTCCTTCCATGCACTGCATCTCGGGGTTAATCACAGAATCGTGGAATTGTTGGGGCTGGAAAAATCCCTCCAAGGTCACCAAATCCAGCCTGTGACTGATCCTCACCCTGTCCCCAGCCCAGAGTTCTGAGTGCCATGCCCAGTCCTCCCTTGGACACTCCAGGGATGGGGATTCCAAACCTCCCTGGGCAGCCCCTGCCAATCCTGAGCACCCTTTCCATGGGCAAATTCCTCCTGGTGTCCCCCTGATCCTCCCCAGCCCAGCCTGAGGCCGTTCCCTCTCCTCCTGTCCCTGTTCCTGGGATCAGATCCCAAATCCCCCCCGGCTGTCCCCTCCTGTCAGGAGTTGTGCAGAGCCACAAGGTCCCAAATGATTCCTTTTTCTCCAGGCTGAGCCCCTTCCCAGCTCCCTCAGGATTCTCCAGACCCTTCCCAGCCCCATGGTCACACTGAGCTCTCCCAGATGTGCACTGTCCCTGTGACACACGATGTGTTCCTGGGGAAAATAAACTCCTGTGCACTGCCAAAATCTCCCTTGTAATTTATCARTGTTCCAAAAATAGTTTCTGAAAATCTAGGGGCTGAGTTTAGGTGTCTAAGGCTATTTTTCCTCAGTYTGGAAATCCAAATTTGACGATGTTTTAGTGGTTGGTGGGACTCAGTGTCTTGGATTGGTGACATCTGAGGCATGGATGGGTGTCTCCATGAAATACCCATGGGCTGGGGGTACTGATGTGTGTGAACCTTCGCTGGGACAGCAGTGGGGCAGCATCTGCTTTAACAACACCACAAAATATTTCCAGTCCATGCCTGGAATGTTGGGAGACAATAAAGAACATCTCTTTCCTTATCCCAACACCTGGAGATTGCTGGATGCCCGAGAGCATCACCACTTCATCCCCAGAAAGAAACCACTCAGTCCCCCAAACCTCTGATGAAAATTGCATTTTTTTTGTTATTTAAAACCTCTCTGCTGGGATTGGACGGCAGGAGCTGTGCAGAGCTCCCGGGGCTCTCATCGCCCCGACCACAGCGAGAGGAGCGAAACCTCTGCTCTGCTCCGCTCATCAGAGCTGCTCGGGGATTGTGATAACGAGGGCATTGGCTGCAAATCGCTGCCTCCATCTCCGGGGGATGAGAGCCCTTCCCAGGGCTCAGCTGGAGGAGCTGACAGAGCTCGGGAATGTGCACAGGGTTTGGCTGGACACAGAGCTCGGGAATGTGCAGAGGGTTTGGCTGGACACAGCCCTGCAGCACAGCACGTATGGGAATAGTGATAATGTCAACACACCCAAAAATCGTGGGGTTCTCAGAGTATTCATCGCCCTTTCTGAGGCGAGGGGAGCAGAGTCCAAAGGGGTTAAACCTCTCAGAAATCCCACAGAAA
>NW_026626794.1:0-1276 GCF_030028575.1 Malurus melanocephalus
TTTTGGGGAAAAAATCGGGAATTCTGGGGAGGAATTTGGGGTTTTTAGGGAAAAAATGGGGATTTTTAGGGGAAAAAATTGGGATTTTTGGGAAAAAAATTTGGGGTTTTTAGGAAAAAAAATGGGATTTGGGGGGGAAAAATTTGGGATTTTGTGCAAAAAATTTTGGATTTTTTGGGAATAAAATTGGGGTTTTTAGGGAAAAAATTGGGATTTTGGGTGGAAAAAAATTGGGATTTTGGGGGGAAAAAATTGGGATTCTTGAGAATTTTGGTGTTTTGGGGAAAAATTGGGAATTCTGGGGAAAAAAAATGGGATTTTTGGGGAAGAAAATTGGGATTTTTGGGAATAAAATTGGGGATTTTTGGGGAAAAAATGGGGTTATTTGGGTTATTGGGATTTTGGGGGGAAAAATTGGGAATTTTGAGGAAAAAAATTGAGGTTTTTTAGGGAAAAGATTTGGGATTTTTTGAGGGAGAAATTTGGGATTTTGGGGGGAAAAATTTGGGATTTTTGGGAATTTTGACATTTTGGGGAAAAAATTGGGAATTCTGGGGAAAAAAAGAATTGGATTTTTGGGAGAAAAATGGGTTATTGGGGGAAAAAATTGGGTTTTTTTTGAAAAAATTTTGTGGTTTTTGGGAAAAAATTGGGATTTTGGGGGGAAAAATTTGGGATTTTGAGGAAAAAATTGGGGATTTTTGGGGATTTTCCCCATGGAAAAGGTTGGGAAAAAAATGGGATTGGAGAAATTTTGGGATTTGGGGGTTTTTGGGATAAAAATTGGGATTTTGGGGAAAAAATGGCATTTTGGGGGAAAAAAATTGGGATTTGGGGGAAAAAATTGGGATTTTGAGGGGAAAAAAATTTGGGATTTTGGGGGGAATTTTCTCTACAGAAAAGGTTGAAATTCCAGAAAAAAATCCAGGATCGGAAGAAATTTCGGGATTTGGGGTTCCCGGAATTCCCGTTTTTTTTCCAGGAGCTGCCTCGGCCACGTGGGAATCGCTGCATCCCAGAATTCCCAGAATTTCTCAGAATTCCCTGAAATTTCCAGAATTCCCAGAATTCCTTGAAATTTTCAAACTTTCCGAGAATTTCCCAGAATTCCCAGAATTTCCAGAATTTCCTGAATTTCCCAGAATTATCTGGAATTTCTCAGCATTCCCAGAATTCCCCCAATTTCCAAAATTTTCCAGAATTCCCAAAATTTCCTGGAATTTCCAAACATCCCCAGAATTCCCAGAATTTCCCAGAATTCCCAGGAATTTCCAAA
>NW_026626794.1:5497-6945 GCF_030028575.1 Malurus melanocephalus
ATTTCCCAAAATTTCCCAGAATTCCCAGTGATACCCTCTCCCCAATTTTCCATGATTTTTCTCCATTTTCCCCCCAAATTGTCCCCATCAAACCCCCAAAATCTTTCGTAAAATTCCTGAAATTTTCTGGAATTTCCCAGAATTCTCAAAATTTCCTCGAATTTCCAAAACTTCTTGGAATTCCCAAAATTCCCAGAATTTCCCAAAATTTCCCAGAATTCCCAAAATTTTCTCCGTTCTTCACCTCTGCTCACCCAAATTTTCCACGAATTTTCTCCGTTTTTCCCCAAATCCACCCCAAAAACGCTTCCTAAAACCCTTCCCAGAGCTCCAAAAATTCCCGAATTTTCACACATTTTCCTGAATTTTCCCATTTTTTCCCATTTTTCCCATTGTTTCCAGGACCGGAGCGATGTTGATGCGGAGAAGGCTCGGAGCTGCCTCGTTCTGTGCTGGGGCCGCGTGGCCACGGCGGCTCCGTTGGATTCGCTCCCAACATTCCCAGAATTCCCAGAATTTCCCAAAATTTCSCAAAATTTCCCAGAAATTCTGAAAATTCCTAATTTCACAACTCAACTCACCCAAATTTTCCACGATTTTTCTCCATTTTTCCCCAAATCCACCCCAAAAATCCTTCCTGAAACCATTCCCAGAATTCCTGAAATTTTCTGAAATTTCCCAGAATTCCCAAAATTTCCCAGAATTCCCAAAATTCCCAAAATTTCCCATTTCTCATCTCCACTCACCCAAATATTCCAGGATTTTCTCCCCATTTTTTCCCAAATTCTCCCCATCAAACCCCAAAAATCCTTTGTGATACCCTTCCCAGAATTCCTGAAATTTTCTGAAATTTCCCAGAATTCCCAAAATTTCCCAAAATTTCTCAGAAATTCCCAAAATTCCTCATTTTACAACCTCCACTCACCCAAATTTTCCACGATTTTTCTCCATTTTATCCCCAAATCCACCCCAAAAATCTGTCATGACGCCGACTCTGCTGATCCCAAAATTCCCAAAAATTCCCAAAAATTCCCAAAAATTCCAAAAAATTCCAAAAAATTTAAAAAAATTCCCAATTTTTCCCATTGTTTCCAGGACCGGAGCGATGTTGATGCGGAGAAGGCTCGGAGCTGCCTTGTTCTGTGCTGGGGCCGCGTGGCCGCGGCGGCTCCGTGGGAATCGCTCCCAACATTCCCAGAATTCCCAGAATTCCCAAAATTTCGTAGAATTCCCAAAATTTCCCAAAATTTCTCAGAAATTCCCAAAATTCTTAATTTCACAACTCCACTCACCCAAATATTCCACAAATTTTCTCCGTTTTTCCCCCAAATCCACCCCAAAAATCCTTCCTGAAACCATTCCCAAAATTCCTGAAATTTTCTGAAATTTCCCAGAATTCCCCAAAATTCCCAAAATTTCCCAGAATTTCCCAGAATTCCCAGTGACAC
>NW_026626795.1:0-1380 GCF_030028575.1 Malurus melanocephalus
CCTTGGACACACAATCACATTGTATTTCCTGTGCACAACGTGAGACCCGAGGTGGATGGAGATGTTGTCCTGTTTGTGGTGACATCAGTGACATTGAGGGTCCCAAAGGGTACCATGAGGATCTCCTCAGGGCAGTGGGACACGGTGACATCAGTGACATTGAAGGTCCCAAAGGGTGGGATGAGGATCTCAGGACAGTTGGACAGGGTGACATCAGTGACATTGAAGGTGGGATGAGGATCTCCTCAGGGCAGTGGGACAGGGTGACATCAGTGACATTGAAGGGTGGGATGAGGATCTCCTCAGGGCAGTGGACAGGGTGACATCAGTGACATTGAGGGTGGGATGAGGATCTGCTCAGGGTATTGGGCAGGGTGACATCAGTGACATTGAGGGTACCATGAGGATCTCCTCAGGGCAGTGGGACAGGGTGACATCAGTGACATTGAGGGTACCATGAGGATCTCAGGGCAGTTGGGCAGGGTGACATCAGTGACATTGAAGGGTGGGATGAGGATCCCCTCAGGAGAATTGGACAGGGTGACATCAGTGACATTGAAGGTACCATGAGGATCTCCTCAGGAGAATTGGACAGGGTGACATCAGTGACATTGAAGGGTGGGATGGGGATCCCCTCAGGGCAGTTGGACAGGGTGACATCAGTGACAATTAAGGTCCCAAAGGGTACCATGAGGATCTCCTCAGGGCAGTGGGACAGGGTGACATCAGCGACATTGAAGAGTGGGATGAGGATCTCCTCAGGACAGTGTGATAGGGTGACATCAGTGACATTGAAGGTCTCAAAGGGTACCATGAGGATCTCCTCAGGGTATTGGACAGGGTGACATCAGTGACATTGAGGGGTGGGATGAGGATCTCAGGGCAGTTGGACAGGGTGACATCAGTGACATTGAAGGTCCCAAAGGGTACCATGAGGATCTCCTCAGGGCAGTGGGACAGGGTGACATCAGTGACATTGAGCGTGGGATGAGGATCCCCTCAGGAGAATTGGACAGGGTGACATCAGTGACATTGAAGGGTACCATGAGGATCTCCTCAGGGTATTGGACATGGTGACATCAGTGACATTGAGGGTGGGATGAGGATCTCCTCAGGGTATTGGACAGGGTGACATCAGTGACATTGAAGGTGGGATGAGGATCTGCTCAGGGCAGTGGGACAGGGTGACATCAGTGACATTGAGGGTGGGATGAGGATCTGCTCAGGGTAGTGGGACAGGGTGACATCAGTGACATTGAGGGTACCATGAGGATCTCCTCAGGGTATTGGACAGGGTGACATCAGTGACATTGAAGAGTGGAATGAGGATCTCAGGACAGTTGGACAGGGTGACATCAGTGACATTGAGGGTCCCAAAGG
>NW_026626795.1:2970-4895 GCF_030028575.1 Malurus melanocephalus
ATTGTGCCCAATCCTACAGCCCTGCTGAACTCCATGTGGGGGCAGTGGGGTGGCTCTGGGTACCCCATGGGTCACTCAGGGTGTCAGTCAGTGTTCCTTAAAGTGGAAGGTGTGTGGATATTCCTGTTGGGAGCACTCAGCCGTGCACACAGCCCTGCTGAACTCCATATGGGGGCAGTGGGGTGGGTCTGGGCACCCCGTGGGTCACTCAGAGCCTCGGTCAGCAGGAATTGAGGTGGAACCATTGATACCCCGTACATGTGGGGGCAGTGGGGTGGGGCTGGACACAACTGTGCCCAATCCTACAGCCCTGCTGAACTCCATGTGGGGACAGTGGGATGGCTCTGGGCACCCCACAGGTCACTCAGGGTGTCAGTCAGTGTTTCTTGAGGTGGAACCATCGATACCCCGTACATGTGGGGACAGTGGGGTGGTCTGGACACCCCGCAGGTCACTCAGGGCTCAGTCAGCAGGAATTGAGATGGAACCATCGATACCCCGGGACACATGGGGACACTGGGGTGGGGCTGGACACAATTGTCCCCAATCCTACAGCCCTGCTGAACTCCATTTGGGGACAGTGGGGTGGGTGTGGACACCCCGAGGTCACTCAGGGCTCAGTCAGCAGGAATTGAGGTGGACCCATCGATACCCCATACACGTGGGGACAGTGGGGTGGGGCTGGACACCCCGTGGGTCACTCAGAGCCTTGGTCAGTGTTCCTTGAGGTGGAAGGTGTGTGGATATTCCTGTTGGGAACACTCAGCCGTGCACACAGCCCTGCAGAACTCCATTTGGGGACAGTGGGGTGGGACTGGACACCCCGTGGGTCACTCAGGGTGTCAGTCAGTGTTCCTTGAGGTGGAACCATCGATACCCCGTAGACGTGGGGTCAGTGGGGTGGGGCTGGGCACAATTGCCCCCAATCCTACAGCCCTGCTGAACTCCATTTGGGGACAGTGGGGTGGGACTGGACACCCCGTGGGTCACTCAGGGCTCAGTCAGCAGGAATTGAGGTGGAACCATCGATACCCCGTACATATGGGGGCAGTGGGGTGGCTCTGGGCACCCCACAGGTCACTCAGGGCTCAGTCAGTGTTTCTTGAGGTGGAACCATCGATACCCCGGGACACGAGGGGACCGTGGGGTGGGTCTGGGTACCCCACAGGTCACTCAGGGCTCAGTCAGTGTTCCTTGAGGTGGAACCATCGATACCCCGGGACACGAGGGGTCAGTGGGGTGGGACTGGGCACAATTGTCCCCAATCCTACAGCCCTGCTGAACTCCATATGGGGGCAGTGGGGTGGGTGTGGGCACCCCGTGGGTCACTCAGAGCCTCAGTCAGCAGGAATTGAGGTGGAAGCATCAATACCCCGGGACACGTGGGGACAGTGGGGTGGTCTGGGCACCCCGTGGGTCACTCAGGGTGTCAGTCAGCGTTCCTTGAGGTGGAAGGTGTGTGGATATTCCCATCAGGAGCACTCAGCCCTGCACACAGCCCTGCTGAACTCCATGTGGGGGCAGTGGGGTTGTCTGGACACCCCACAGGTCACTCAGGGTGTCAGTCAGTGTTCCTTGAGGTGGAACCATCGATACCCCGGGACACGAGGGGACAGTGGGGTGGCTCTGGGTACCCCGTGGGTCACTCAGGGCTCAGCCAGCAGGAATTGAGGTGGAACCATCGATACCCCGGGACACGTGGGGACAGTGGGGTGGCTCTGGGTACCCCGCAGGTCACTCAGGGTGTCAGTCAGCAGGAATTGAGGTGGAAGGTGTGTGGATATTCCCATCAGGAGCACCCAGCCGTGCACACAGTCCCGCTGAACTCCATATGGGGGCAGTGGGGTGGGGCTGGGCACCCCATGGGTCACTCAGGGCTCAGCCAGTGTTTCTTGAGGTGGAACCATCGATACCCTGGGACACGT
>NW_026626796.1:0-2676 GCF_030028575.1 Malurus melanocephalus
GGATCATTTTGGGATCATTTCAGGGGAATTTGGGGTCATTTGGGGTCATTTGGGGTCATTGAGAAAATTCCCAAATCCCCCCTTGGACGTGTTCACGATGAACTCGGCCGGGGAGCCTGGAAAAATGGGAAATTTGGGAAAACTGGGGGAAATTTGGGAATTTGGGATCATTTTGGGATCATTTCAGGGGAATTTGGGGTCATTTGGGGTCATTGAGAGCACCGGGACCGGCCTTGGACGTGTTCACGATGAACTCGGCTGGGGAGCCTGGAAAAATGGGAAATTGGGGAAAACTGGGGGAAATTTGGGAATTTGGGATCATTTTGGGATCATTTCAGGGGAATTTGGGGTCATTTGGGGTCATTTGGGGTCATTGAGAAAATTCCCAGATCCCCCCTTGGACGTGTTCACGATGAACTCGGCGGGGGAGCCTGGAAAAATGGGAAATTGGGGAAAAATTGGGGAAATTTGGGATCATTTCGGGGGAATTTGGGGTCATTGAGAGCGCCGGGACCGGCCTTGGACGTGTTCACGATAAATTCAGCGGAGAACCTGAAAGGAACCAAAATTTGGGATTTTGGGATCATTTCAGGGGAATTTGGGGTCATTTGGGGTCATTCAGATAATCTCCAATTCCCGCCTTGGATGTGTTCACGATGAACTTGGCTGGGGAGCCTGGAAAAATGGGAAATTTGGGGAAAATTTGGGGAAATTTGGGATTTTGGGATCATTGAGAGCACCGGGACCGGCCTTGGACGTGTTCACGATGAACTCGGCGGGAGAGCCTGGAAAAATGGGAAATTGGGGAAAAATTGGGATTTTGGGATCATTTCGGGGGGATTTGGGGTCATTTGGAATCGTTTGGGGTCATTTGGGGTCATTCAGAAAATCTAACTCGGCGGGAGAACCTGGAAAAAATGGGAAATTTGGGATCATTTTGGGGGAATTTGGGGTCATTGAGACCTCCAGGACCGGCCTTGGAGGTGTTCACGATGAACTCGGTGGGGGAGCCTGGAAAAATGGGAAATTTGGGATTTTGGGATCATTTCGGGAAAATTTGGGGTTTTGGGATGGTTCGGGGTCATTTTGGGATGGTTTGGGGTCATTCAGAAAATCTCCAAATCCCCCATTGGATGTGTTCATGATGAACTCGGCCGGGGAGCCTGGAAAAATGGGAAATTTGGGATTTTGGGGTCATTGAGAGCACCGGGACCGGCCTTGGACGTGTTCATGATGAACTCGGTGGGAGAACCTGAAAGGAACCAAAATTTGGGTGAAAATTGGGGAAATTTGGGATTTTGGGGTCATTCACAGTCATTGAGAGCGCCGGGACCGGCTTTGGATGTGTTCACGATGAACTCGGCTGGGGAGCCTGGAAAAATGGGAAATTGGGGAAAATTGGGATCATTTCCAGGGAATTTGGGATGGTTTGGGGTCATTGAGAGCACCGGGACCGGCCTTGGACGTGTTCACAATGAACTCGGCGGGAGAGCCTGGAAAAATGGGAAATTGGGGAAAAATTGGGAATTTGGGATCATTTTGGGATCATTTCAGGGGAATTTGGGNTCCCCGGCCTGTCCTGGTTCTCCCACCCCAAAAAACCCCCAAAACTCCCATTTTTTTCTCCAAAATTCCCATTTTTTCCCCCATTTTCATACCGGTGGTGCCGCTCTCCAGGCCGGGCCCATAGGCCGAGACTAAGCCCGGGTCCCCGGTCTGTCCTGGCTCTCCCACCCCAATAAAACCCCCAAAATTCCTGTTTTTTCCACCCAAATTCCCATTTTTTCCCCCAATTTCATACCAGTGGTGCCGCCCTCCAGGCCGGGCCCGTAGGCTGAGACTAAGCCCGGGTCCCCGGCCTGTCCTGGCTCTCCCACCCCAAAAACCCTCCAAAATTCCCATTTTTTCACCCAAATTTCTCAGTTTTTCACACTAATTTCATACCAGTAGTGCCGCCCTCTAGGCCGGGCCCATAGGCCGAGACTAAACCCGGATCCCCGGCCTGTCCTGGCTCTCCCACCCCAATAAACTCATCAAATTCCCATTTTTTCCCCAAAATTCCCATTTTTTCACCCAAATTCCCATTTTTTCCCCAAATTCCATACCGGTGGTGCCGCCCTCTAGGCCGGGCCCGTAGGCCGAGACTAAACCCGGGTACCCGGCCTGTCCTGGCTCTCCCACCCCAAAAACCCCCCAAAATTCCCATTTTTTCCCCAAATTCCGTACCGGTGCTGCCGCCCTCTAGGCTGGGCCCGTAGGCTGAGACTAAACCCGGATCCCCGGCCTGTCCTGGCTCTCCCACCCCAATAAACTCATCAAATTCCCATTTTTTCCCCCAAATTTCTCCGTTTTTCATACCAGTGGTGCCGCCCTCTAGGCCGGGCCCGTAGGCCGAGACTAAACCCAGATCCCCGGCCTGTCCTGGCTCTCCCACCCCAAAAACCCTCCAAAATTCCCATTTTTTCCCCAAATTCCCATTTTTTCCCCCAATTCCATACCGGTGGTGCCGCCCTCCAGGCCGGGCCCGTAGGCCGAGACTAAGCCCGGATCCCCGGCCTGTCCTGGCTCTCCCACCCCCAAAACCCTCCAAATTTGCTCTTTTTCATCTCAAATCCCCCATTTTCCCCCCAAATTCCCATTTTTTCCCCGAAATTCCCATTTTTTCCCCCAAATTCC
>NW_026626796.1:3464-5553 GCF_030028575.1 Malurus melanocephalus
TCCCCGGCCTGTCCTGGCTCTCCCACCCGCACTTTGAAGGGGCTCCCGGGGATGTGGGACCCCTCGAATTTGACGTCGATGGAGTAAACGCCGTTCTCCCGCGGGATGAAGCGCACGGCGTATTTGTCTGGGGGGGAAAAAAGAGTCGTAAAATTATCATTAAAACTGTAAAAATTATCATCAAAAAATCAAAATCGTCCATGGAACACAAACCCAGCAGAATCATCCGCAAAACCCCCGAAATTATCCCTGAAACCCCAAAATCACCCCCAAATTATCCCTGAAACCCGAAATTATCCACAAAACCTCCAAATCACCCATGAAACCCAAATCCCGCAGAAATATCCCCAAAACCCCCAAAATCATCCCCAAAATTATCCCTGAAAATCCAAAATCACCCCCAAATTATCCCTGAAACCCCCAAATTATCCCTGAAACCCCAAAATCACCCAGGAAACCCAAATCCCCCAGAATCATCCCAAAAAACCCCAAAATCACCCCCAAAATTATCCCTAAACCCCCCAAATTATCCACAAAAATTATCCTGGAAATCTCAAAATCACCCCTGAAATGCCGAGAATATCCCCCAAACCTCAAAATCACCCCCAAATTATCCCTGAAACCCCAAAATTATCCCCGAAACCTCCAAATCGTCCATGAAACCCAAACCCAGCAGAATCATCCTCAAAATCTCCAAAATCATCCCTGAAATTATCCCTGAAACTCCAAAATCAACCCCAAATTATCCCAGAAACCCCCAAATTATCCCTAAAACCCCAAAATTATCCCCAAAAATTATCCCCGAAATCTCAAAATCATCCATGAAACCCAAATCCCACAGAAATATCCCCAAAACCCCCAAAATCATCCCCAAAATTATCCCTGAAACCCCAAAATTATCCCTAAACCCCCAAAATCACCCCCAAATTATCCCTGAAACCCAAAATCATCCCTGAAACCCCAAAATTATCCCCAAAACCCCAAAAATCACCCCGAAACCCCAAATCCCCCATTTTTATGGGATTTGGTTCATTTTTACGGAATTTGGGCCCATTTTTATGGGATTTGGCCCATTTTTATGGGATTTGGGCCCATTTTTATGGGATTTGGGATGATTTTTATGGGATTTGGGTCAATTTTTATGGGATTTGGGCCATTTTTATGGGATTTGGGATGATTTTTATGGGATTTGGGCTATTTTTATGGAATTTGGGCCCATTTTTATGGGATTTGGCTCATTTTTATGGGATTTGGACCCATTTTATGGGATTTGGGTTGATTTTTATGGGATTTGGTTCATTTTTATGGAATTTGGGCCAATTTTTATGGAATTTGGGCTCATTTTAATGGGATTTTATGGGTTTTTTATGGGATTTGGGCCAATTTTCATAGGAACAGACTGGTTTTTTCCATTTTTTTTTGTTTTTTAGGGTCCCCTCGATGTCCCCTCACCTTCGGTGACCTCAGAGATGTGACACTGCCCAGGGATTGGGATTTTTATGGGATTTAATGGGATTTTTATGGGATTTGGGCCCATTTTTATGGGATTGGGGCCTTTTTTATGGGATTTAATGGGATTTTTATGGGATTTTTTCCTTTTTTTTTTGTTTTTTGGGTCTCCTCGATGTCCCCTCACCTTCGGTGACCTCAGAGATGTGACACCGCCCAGGGGGTGGGGTTTTTATGGGATTTAATGGGATTTTTATGGAATTTAAAGGGATTTTTACAGGAACAGGCTCATTTTTATGGTTTTTTTCGGGGATTTTTTGTTTTTTGGTGTCCCCTCACCTTCGGTGACCTCGGAGATGTGACACTCCTCCAGGGGGTGGGGATAAGGAGGATTTTATGGGATTTTTATGGGATTTGGGCTCATTTTTATGGGGTTTTTATAGATTTTTACAGGAACATGTGATTTTTTTCCTGTTTTTTTTTGTTTTTTGGTGTCCCCTCACCTTCGGTGACCTCGGAGATGTGACACCGCCCAGAGATTGGGGTTTTTATGGGATTTGATGGCATTTTTATGGGATTTGGGCCCATTTTTATGGAATTTGGGCTGATTTTTATAGGATTTTTTTTGTTTTTTTCTAGA
>NW_026626797.1:0-1251 GCF_030028575.1 Malurus melanocephalus
CTTGGACATCCCAGAGGCCACTTGGACATCCCCAGAGGCCACTTGGACATCCCCAGAGGCCACTTGGACATCCCCAGTGACCACTTGGACATCCCCAGAGGCCACTTGGACATCCCCAGTGACCACTTGGACATCTCCAGAGGCCACTTGGACATCCCAGAGGCCACTTGGACATCCCCAGGGGCCACTTGGACACCCCCAGGGGCCACTTGGACATCCCCAGAGGCCACTTGGACATCCCCAGAGGCCACTTGGACACCCCCAGAGGCCACTTGGACACCCCCAGAGGCCACTTGGACATGCTCAAAAGCCACCTGGACACCCCCAGAGACCACTTGGACATCCCCAAAGGCCACTTGGACATCCCCAGAGGCCACTTGGACATCCCAGAGGCCACTTGGACATCCCCAGAGGTCACTTGGACATCCTCAGAGACCACTTGGACACCCCCACAGACCACTTGGACATCCCCAGAGGCCACTTGGACATCCCCAGAAGCCACTTGGACACCCCCAGAGGCCACTTGGACATCTCCAGAGACCACTTGGACATCCCCAGAGGTCACTTGGACATGCCCAGAGGTCACTTGGACATCCCCAGAAGCCCCTTGGACACCCCCAGAGACCACTTGGACACCTCCAGAGACCACTTGGACATCCCCAGAGGCCACTTGGACACCCCCAGAGGCCACTTGGACATCTCCTGAGGCCACTTGGACATCCCCAGTGACCACTTGGACATCCCAAAGGCCACCTGGAGATCCCCAGAGGGCACTTGGACATCCCCAAAGACCACTTGTACATCCCCAATGGCCACTTGGACATCCCCAGAGACCACTTGGACATCCCCAGAGACCACTTGGACACCCCAGAGGCCACTTGGACACCCCCAGAGACCACTTGGACATCTCCAGAGGCCACTTGGACACCCCCAGAGGCCACTTGGACATCCCCAGACCACTTGGACATCCCCAGAGGCCACTTGGACACCCCCAGAGGCCACTTGGACATCCCAGAGGCCACTTGGACATCCCCAGAGACCACTTGGACATCCCCAGAGGCCACTTGGACATCCCCAGTGGCCACTTGGACATCCCCAGAGGCCACTTGGACATCCCAGAGGCCACTTGGACATCCCCAGAGACCACTTGGACATCCCCAGAGGCCACTTGGACATCCCCAGAGGCCACTTGGACATCCCCAGAAGCCACTTGGACACCCCAGAGGCCACTTGGACATCCCCAGAGGCCAC
>NW_026626797.1:5111-7467 GCF_030028575.1 Malurus melanocephalus
AAAATTAATTCTACCCCAGTAAAAACCTCAAAAAGAGGTGCAGGGTAAAAACTGTGGGGTTGGTCCTCTTGTGGATCCCACCAGATCCAGCAGGGAAAGGGAAGCAAGCAGCTGGCAGGAATCACAGGAATTAAAAAAAAAAAAAGCAGGACAAACCTGAGCACAGCTCAGTGAACCTTTATTGATGAAATCCACACATCTCACCCCAAACAGAGCTGCCCTGCAGCACAAACCAGACATGGGGATGATTTCTGGCGGGGGATTCATCGCTTCCACACGATTTTCAGGTTYGGGGGCAGCTCTGCAGCCGCCAGTTCGTCGAATTTGCTCTCGTCCTTCACGGGGATGCGATAGAARCCCAGCACATCCCCGGCACGGCGCATCTGGTGCAGCTGGGAATTGGGGACAGCGTGTCCCAGCTCTGCTGCCAGCCGGGCCAGCAGGTGATACTTCAGCCTGTTCTCCTGCAGTGGGGTTTGCTGCCAGTCCTGGGCGAGAGAGGGACCAAAAATCTCCCTGACGTGGGATTCGAGGAAGCTCTGAAGGTTTTCAGGAGGGACATAATTCCGGCTGCGGGGTGGGGGRCAGATCAGGCTGGGCTCGTTCCTCTCCTCCTTCTCAGCAATTGCTCTGTCTGCTTCTGCTTCTTTTTCCTCCTTCCTGCTGGTGCCAGAAGAGAAAATTTTTTCAGGCTCTGGGATAYTCAGAGTCAGAGCATGTTTGTATTTGTGGTGTTTTAAATCAGACTCAATCCGTGCTCACATATGGACACAGCAGGTTTGTTATCCCTGAGGAACAGGGTTTGGTTTTCCCCAAATCCTGCCTCTGCAGAGCAATCACCCACCCACCTCATTTCATTGCTCTGAGTGGAAACAGCGTTTTAACCACATTAATTATTTGTTTTCTCGGGTACGGCTCCATTTTTTAATTTGCTGTGAATAAAAAGCGTAGCAGAAGATAACCACTACTATAGAAGGAAAACAGTGCCCAGATGTGAAAAAAATTAAAAAATAATTAAAAAATAATTAAAAAATAATTTAAAAAATAATTTAAAATAATTTAAAAATCATTAAAAAAAATAAAATCACTGGTTTTAATTAGAAAATCTAACTTTCTCGTATGCCACAGTCTGGTCAACAACCTATGGGCAATTTAATATAAAATGTTACAGACAAACTGCTATTTTTCATTCCCGTGAAATCCCTCTTTTCCCCACTCCTAACAACAACAGTAACAGCTGTAAAGACCCCAACCCTTCACCACCACACCCTCCCGTCAGCGATGCACCTCGGTGAGCGCTTATTGCCCACAGAACCTGCGGAGTTTCCTTCCCTMAGGACATTCCGAAGCCACCTCAACACCATTCTTAGGGACGCGCTCACTGAGCTAAATGACCTCCAGAGAGCCACGAACCGGTGAAAGCCCAGCATGAAGAGCAGCCCACAAACCACCCCTACTGTACCCCCGTGCCCTGCGGGTACCTGCGGCCGCCCCAGAACGCCCTGAGCCCGGCGGGGCCGAGYCCCGGCCGCCGCTGCCCCGCCGCCCTCAGCGCTCGCATCGCCGCCATGCTGAGGGCACGCCGGGCGCCTTCCCGCGGCCACCGAGGATGACGTATTTCCGCCGCGCCGCGCAAAGCATCACGGGAAATGTAGTCCGTCCCCTCAGGCCGCTCCCTTGTTGGAGAAACTGGGAATGTGTGGAAATTTCCGTAGGAAAAGGTTTGTTGTTGTTTGACCTTTGTGTCGGCTGGAAGGGAGATCTAATCAAGCATTCAACAAGCTGTAAGTGATGTCCGGGTGTTGGAAAGCTGGCAGAACCACAGAATATTCTGTGGGGAAGGAAACCGTGAGGACCATTGAGTCCAACTCTTGGCCCTGCCACAGCACCATTCCCAAAAGTCACACCATGTGCCCCAGAGTATTGTGCAAATGCTTCTTGAGCTCTGTCAGGTTGGTGTCATTTCAATGACTTCCTAAGTGGTTTTCTTTGCTGCAAAAACTACCACACAACCATATTTTCCTTTTTCCATTTAGTACATGGAAAGCAAAATGCGATGCTGCAGTGTCAGGGTTAATGAAACAGCAAGTTCTGATGTCCTATAATGCATTTTATATGTGAAAATAATGCTTGTCAGACCAAACATGCCCACACTGAGGTGCACAACTGCAAACTAAATTTTCTCCCAAAATCCCACTGAGATTCCCACCCAAATTGCCATAACATACAAATTTCTCTGCTGCTKAGCAAAATTTTTCTGTGAAAAAATATGGATGCTGTTTAAACAGTGCATCAACACTGCAATTTATATGAAAACTCACTACAGCCATTCACCAACTCCAGGTTGATAGGCTTG
>NW_026626798.1:0-1767 GCF_030028575.1 Malurus melanocephalus
CAGGGAATGGGGACATCCCCAAATTGAGAGCAGGGGACACCAGGTACCACCCAGATGGGGACAGGGATGGAGCAGGTGACAGCACAAGTGACAAATACATCAGGGAATGAGAACACCCCCAAATTCTGTCACCACCCAGGTGGGGACAGGGATGGAGCAGGTGACGCCAGGGAATGGGGACATCCCCAAATTCAGAGCTGGGGACACCTGGCACCACCCAGATGGGGACAGGGATGGACCAAGTGGCAGCACGGGTGACAAACACATCAGGGAATGGGGACATCCTCAAATTCAGAGCAGGGGACACCAGGTACTACCCAGATGGAGACAAGGATGGAGCAGGGGACAGCGCAAGTGACAAACACATCGGGGAATGGGGACATCCCCAAATTCTGTCACCACCCAGATGGGGACAGGGCTGGGACAGGTGACAGCGCAGGTGATGGACACATCAGGGAATGGGGACATCCCCAAATTGAGAGCGGGGGACACCAGGTACCACCCTGATGGGGACAGAGATGGAGCAAATGACAGACACACCAGGGAATGGGGACATCCCCAAATTGAGAGCAGGGGACACCAGGTACCACCCAGATGGAGACAAGGATGGAGCAGGGGACAGCGCAAGTGACAAACACATCAGGGAATGGGGACACTCCCAAATTCTGGCACCACCCAGATGGGGACAGGGCTGGGACAGGTGACGCCAGGGAATGGGGACATCCCCAAATTCAGAGCGGGGGACACCAGGTACTACTCAGATGGGGACAAGGACAGGTGACAGACACAGCGGGGAGTGTGGGGACCCCAAACACGCCAGCAGGGACACATGGCACAGGGAATGGGGACATCCCCAAATTCAGAGCAGGGGACACCCAGATGGGGACAAGGACAGGTGATGGACACATCAAGGAATGAGGACACCCCCAAATTCTGGCCCCACCCAGATGGGGACAAGGCTGGAACAGGTGACAGACACAGCAGGGAATGGGACACCCCCAAATCCTTGCACTGCCCAGATGGGGACAGGGATGGAACAAATGACAGACACACCAGGGAATGGAACACCCCCAAATCCTTGCACTGCCCAGATGGGGACAGGGCTGGGACAGGTGACCGATGCACCAGGGAATGGGGACACCCCCAAATCCTGGCACCGCCCAGATGGGGACAAGGCTGGAACAGGTGACAGACACACCAGGGAATGGGACACCCCCAAATTCTGGCACCACCCAGATGGGGACAAGGCTGGAACAGGTGACAGACGCACCAGGGAATGGGACACCCCCAAATTTTGGCACCACCCAGACAGGGACAGGGCTGGACACGCCAGGGACAGATGGGGACCCCAAACGGGACAATGCCACCCCTCTGCACTCACCTGCCACCGCGGGCTGCAGCAGCAGCGAGCAGAGCAGCTCCGGGGCGGCGGCACGGGAGGCGTAGCAGGAATAATTGCCGAAATCGGGATCGCTGAGGTTCCTCAGCAGCAGGGACACGCCGGTGTCCCCTGTCCCCAGCGCGCAGAAGGCCACCCTGCCCCTGAAGCGGCTGTCGGGCTGCGCGGGTGGCTCCCAGCCCGGCTCGGAGGGTGGCCGCTGCCAGCCCAGGCGGTGGCTGAGCACGGGGACCTGGTGGCCACCGTCCTGCTGGGTGCAGTTGAGGGTGGCCCCGCGCAGCTCAGCCCAGGGCTGGGTGCCACACGGCAGGCAGGCGTCATCGCCGGGGACCGCGGTGACCGTGACGGGGACAGCAGGCTGGTCTGGG
>NW_026626798.1:3896-5638 GCF_030028575.1 Malurus melanocephalus
CACCCCACAGTCACACCCCACAGTGACACCCCACAGTCACATCCCACAGTGACACCAGGGATGGGATACAACAGGATGGGGGGGGACACCGCCGGGACAAGAGAGAGGGACACCCCAGGGACGAGGGCGGGGGACAACCCCGTGACGAGAGAAGGGGACACTCCTGGGACAAGGACAAGAAACACACCCGGGACAAGAGAGAGGGACACCCCTGGGACGAGAGGGGCAAAGAGATGGGGATATCCACGGGACAAGGGCATGGGACACCCCCGGGATAAGAGACGGGGACATCCACGGGACAAGAGAGAGGGGGACATCCACGGGACAAGAGACGGGGACATCCACGGGACAAAGAGATGGGGACATCCACGGGACAAGGGTGGGGGACACCCCTGGGACAAGGACGGGAAACACCCCCGGGACAAGAGAGAGGGACACCCCTGGGACAAGAGACGGGGACATCCACCGGGACAAGGGCAGGGGACACCCCTGGGACAAGAGAGAGGGAAACACTCGGGATTAGGGCACGGGACACCCCCGGGACAAGGATGCTCTATTGGATCGCGGGTGTTGCAGGCGCGGTTGGGGACAGGGGGGGACATCAGTGAGGACACGGCCGGAGGTGGCCCCGGGCCGAGGGCTCGCTGGTGCCATCCCCAGGACTCGCTGGTGCCATCCCAGGGCTCAGGGCTCGCTGATGCCGGCTCAGGGCTCGCTGGTGCCAGCCCAGGGCTCGCTGATGCCCGCTCAGGGCTCGCTGATACCATCCCCAGGGCTCAGGGCTCGCTGGTGCCAACCCAGGGCTCGCTGATGCCACCCCCAGGGCTCGCTGATGCCAGCCCAGGGCTCGCTGATGCCACCCTCAGGGCTCGCTGGTGCCATCCCCAGGGCTCAGGGCTGGCTGATGCCAGCTCAGGGCTCGCTGGTGCCATCCCCAGGGCTCGCTGATGCCAGCCCAGGGCTCGCTGATGCCAGCCCAGGGCTCGCTGATGCCACCCCCAGGGCTCAGGGCTCGCTGGTGCCAGCTCAAGGCTCGCTGATGCCAGCTCAGGGCTCAGGGCTCGCTGGTGCCAGCTCAGGGCTCAGGGCTCGCTGATGCCAGCTCAGGGCTCAGGGCTCGCTGGTGCCAGCTCAAGGCTCGCTGGTGCCAGCTCAGGGCTCAGGGCTCGCTGATGCCAGCCCAGGGCTCAGGGCTCGCTGATGCCACCCCCAGGGCTCGCTGGTGCCAGCCCGGGGCTCGCTGGTGCCAGCCCAGGGCTCAGGGCTCGCTGATGCCATCCCCAGGGCTCAGGGCTCGCTGGTGCCAGCTCAGGGCTCGCTGGTGCCAAGCAGCCGCCCCGTGAGTCACCGCCGTGCCGGGAATGTCCCCCCACGCCCCACCCGCTGCCTCGCCCTGCGCCTTCGGGGTCCCCGGGGACTGTCCCCATGCAGGAGAGGAAAGGAGGGGTGGGAAGGGGGTCCCCGGGGATGGGGGGCTCTGCCCGGACCCCCCACCCGCTGCTGGTGGGTACCTGCCCGGGCGAGGAGAGGGGACAGAGCCCAGAGCGCCACGACGGGGACCAGCGCCATCCTGCCGGCATCCGGGGCCGCCAGCCGGGCAGCTCCTGGGGACACGGTCACCCTCAGCACCCTGGGGACACCCCAAAACCCTGGGGAAACCCCAAACCCCTGGGGATACCCCAAACCCCTGGGATCACACCAGCAGGGCACCCCAAACACAGCCCCCCATGGCGAGGGAGGGG
>NW_026626799.1:0-1635 GCF_030028575.1 Malurus melanocephalus
TTCCATTACCAAAGCTGCATTTTCTGGCCACCAAAGGCACCTTCAGGGAACACATCCTGCACCAAACCCAGTGTGGGGCACCCTCTGGTCCCCAGGTCCTCTCCATCACTGCCACAGCACATTCCAGGGACTACATCCTGCACCAATTCCATCGTTCTCTCCCAAAAAAATCCTTCTGGTCACTGTGACCACTCTGTCACCATCCCAGCACCTTCAGGGAGCTTGTCCTGCACCAATTCCATCATTCTCTCCCAAAAAAACCTTCTGGTCACCGTGATTACTCTAACACCGTCCCAGCACGTTCCAGGACCACCACACCCCTCCCCCCCAGCCCATCCCGTGGGACCCTCGCCCTCCCCGTTCCCAGCACTGGCGCCACTGGAGGTGCTGAGTCCAGACCCTTCCTGGAGTCACTGAGCCCAGCCCGGCCGTCCCTCGGTCCCGTCTGGTGCCCACGGCACGGGAGGCCCCAGACACGGATTGACCCGGGGCTGAAAGAGTCTGGGGATCACAGGGATAGTGAGGGATCGGCGGGATCGCGGGGGATCAGCGGGATCAGCCTCGGGGGCTTTGCCGAGAATCAGGGACAGACCGGGATCCCGGCCAGGGGGACCGGAGGGGGGTCAGAAGGGCTGGGGGTGCCCACCCTGAGCTCTGTTGGCCCTGGGACCATGGGGGATGGCAGCGCCGGAGCCCTGCGGAGCCAGATCACCTCGACTGAGCGACCGAATGGCGGTGGGAGAGCAGGGGAGAGGCTGAGGGAGGGAGGGAGGGATGGTCAGATGGACAGGGATGGATGGATGGATGGATGGATGGATGGATGGATGGATGGATGGATGGATGGATGGATGGACAGGGATGGATGGATGGATGGATGGATGGATGGATGGACAGGGATGGATGGTTTGATGGTCAGGGATGGACAGTCAGGGATGGATGGACAGGGATGGATGGACAGACAGACGGACACCCCCTCCGGAGCCATCCCCCTCCGTCCCAAGGCTGCGGCTCCGCAGTGCCCTCCCTCCGGCCCCTTTCCCATCCTGCAGAGCCGCTCCCGGCGCCGCTTTCCTCAATCTCCCCCAGCTCTTGGCCGGAGCCGGCGGGGTTTGGCCGCGGGACGGGGACAGTCGGGTCACGTCTGCCCCGACGGCGACGCCAGCGGCGGCTCCCGGCCGAGACCCCGAGCGGCGCCGACGGCCCCACCATGTCCCTGCCATGTCCCCGCGGTGTCCACATGATGGCCTCGTGATGTCCCTGCGACGTCCCCGCGACGTCCCCACGATGTCCCCACGATGTCCCCGCCATGTCCCCACGATATCCCCACGATGTCCCCTCGATGTTCCCCTTCCCCCCAAGGCCAGCACGGAGGGGATGCCGCCACCTTCGCYCTCCCGGTCCCCGTGGCGGTCCCTCCCCAGCTCGGGCCGCTTCACCGGGGGGGCCCCGGCGCTTCCCCCTTCCCGGAGCCGCTCKCGCTCCGTGCGGGGGTCCGGCGGCTCCGACCGCGCCAGATGTTTTTGCAACTGCACATCTGGGAACAATCAGCCCCGCAGAAAGAACACCACAGTCCCTTTCATTCTGCTAAACCCCACCTTCCCCCGGCTTTTCCCCCCTCCCCCAGCTTTTTTTTTT
>NW_026626799.1:2072-3401 GCF_030028575.1 Malurus melanocephalus
GGGGGGGTCCCCGGAATTCCCGGGAACCGGAGGAATTCCCTCCCCCGCTCCTTACCAGTTGGCGCCGGCTCTGCCCTCGCCCGCCGCCTCGCTCTCCTCTCTCCGCTTYCCCAAAACTCTTGAAATGAGAGTTAAAAAAAAACCAAAAAACCAAAAAAAAACACCCTCCTACCTCCAGCACTGGGGAGCCGCTGGGTCCTAAAGCCGCACCTGAGCCGGCCCCTTCCTCCTCCCGCGCCGCGGGGAGGGGGAAACGCGGCGATGGGGATGAGCGGCCACCGGCGAGAGCGCGGCGCTGCCACGGGCACGGGCACGGGCTGTGCGCTCGGTTTTGGGGTGTGCGCTCGGTTTTGGGGTTTTTCTCGGTGGGGTGAGTTTGAAATCCGCGAAGGAGGAGGATTCCGAGCAGCTCCCACGTGGGGTCCGTGCTGCGGGGGGGAGCGAGGGAGGGATGGAAGGAGCRCTTGGGGCGTTTTTCTTCCATCTCGTCAGCTCTTGCAAAGAAAAACCGCACAAATCCCAAAATTGGGGACGGCGGGATACCATTCCCGCTCCCGATCCAGGCTCGGCCCCGGCACTCCCGATCCCCCCACAGCAGCGAGGAAGCTGCAGCCCCGCGCCGGATTTATCCCGGGACGGAGCGGGAAAAGGACCCGAATCCCGCTTTTCCCGCGGGCCGGGGCTGCCCGGGGCTCCGCAGAACCGGGCCGTGGGGCCCCCTTCCCCCTCTGCTGGCGCCGCTTCGCAGGGATTCCGGCATTTGGGACGGGGACGGTCCCAAAACCTCCCCGAGCTCGGCAGGGACACACAACCGGGGCTGGGGGTGAACCCCGCKCGTTTGGGGTGAAAAACCGGCAAAGGAGCGAAGGGAGGGCGCTGCAGATGGGCACGGGGACGAGAAGAGGGGACGGAGATTTCTCCCGTGGGGTCGGATTCCAAGYGGGGCCGTGCCGTGCTCTGAGCAGCGGGACGGGCTCCGAGCGCTCCAAAGCCCAGGAAAATTGGGATTTTGGGGGCAGGATGAGAGGCAGACGAGCTGGGAAGGTGCTCCCGTCACCTCTCCAGCCCGCTTTTCCAGGATGGATAAACCCATCCAAACAACCCCAAATCCATCCCAGCKCCTCCAACCCATCCAAACGACCCCAAATCCATCCCAGCTGCTCCCACCAAGCCTTTGCCGGCCTCCGGCTCCAGCTTTACCCCGATCCCAGCCCCATTAACTGGGCAGGAGCCGCCTGTTAACGATTAAATGGATTTCACAGCTCCCGACCCATTCCAGCCCAGAACGGGGGGAAATCCCAGCGGGAAACGGCCCCAAATCCATCCCAG
>NW_026626799.1:4229-6414 GCF_030028575.1 Malurus melanocephalus
CCAAATCCATCCCAGCCCAGAACGGGGGGAAATCCCAGCGGGAAATGGCCCCAAATCCATCCCAGCCCAGAACGGGGGGAAATCCCAGCGGGAAACGGCCCCAAATCCATCCCAGCCCAGAACGGGGGGAAATCCCAGCGGGAAACGGCCCCGACCCATCCCAGCTCAACACCCCAGAGCGAAATCCCAGTGGGAAAAGGCTCCAAATCCATCCCAGTCCAACATCCTGGAGGGTAATCCCAACGGGAAACGGGTCCCGGGTGCTTTTGCTTGGAAAAGTGTCAGGAACGGGCAAACCTGAGCGAGCAGGAACGTTTTCCCGGGCTGGGGATAAGCGCGGCAGCCTCGGCCGCGGCTCCAGCAAAGCTCTCACCTCGGCTGTGCCTCATTTCCTGCCCTAATCCCCCGCTCCCGGAGCACGGAGGGGGCCAGGATTTTCCATGGAATCGAATCCCGGCGGGAGCCGGCCCGGGATCCGCGGGCGGCTGGAAAACCCTCGGGGGGATGAAGGGAACGCATCTCCCTCCCTCCCCGGGAGCCGCTCCTCCCCTCCGGGACGGCTGCGTCCCTCCCGGCCCCTCCTCGGCGCAGGTTCTYGAGCCCCGGCCCGGCCACCTGGGATTTTCCAGCCATTTCCGTGATTTTCTAGGAAATTCCAGGCGCGGAGAGGTCACTCGGCTCAGCACGGGCTGCGGAAATGCCGCCTCTGTCATCCCTGGCTGCAGTCGCTGCTTTCGAGCATCGAGCCGAGCGCTCCCCGGCACGCCTGGGGGTGACCCCGAGCCCCTCCCGGCTCCCCTGTCCAGGGCTCCGGCCCGAACCAAGAAAATAAATGTTAATTTATTATCCAGGAGCCGCGCGAGCCCCGTGCGAGCCCGTGCGAGCGGCGCCACCGCCCGAAGCGGTGGGAAAGGGTTAAAAAATAACGGGATTTGTGGGGTCCGACAGGCTAGCCAGGGCCCGTCCCAAAAAMGGGGATTGTAAACGTCCTACACATCCAGAGGGTGCGGGGCACGCGGGGCGGCCCCATGGGGACACGGGGATAGAAGGGACAGCGGGGGGACAGAAGGAACAGCAGGGACATGGGGGACATGGGGGACAGCAGGGAGCCCCGGCCGGGGGCTCGGGCCGGCCGGGACAGGACGGGCCAAAGCAGCCCCAGGGGCAGCGGAACAGGGGAATCCTGCAGGGAGAGCCGGGTGGGATCTGCCAGCTCCTTGGGAGCTTCTGCCCCGTTCCTGCTCCACTGGGCTACGGCCACAGGATCGGTGTGGCTGTGGGGTCAGTGTGACCACAGGATCGGTGTGGCTGTGGGGTCAGTGTGACCATGGGATCGGTGTGGCTGTGGGGTCAGTGACCACAGGATCGGTGTGGCTGTGGGGTCAGTGTGACCACAGGATCGGTGTGGCTGTGGGGTCAGTGACCACAGGATCGGTGTGGCTGTGGGGTCAGTGACCACAGGATCGGTGTGGCTGAGGGGTCAGTGTGACCACGGGATCAGTGTGGCTGTGGGGTCAGTGTGGCATCACCGTGGGATCACTGTAGCTGTGGGATCACTGTAGGATCACCATGGGATCACTGTAGCTATGGGATCACTGTAGGATCACCATGGGATCACTATAGCCATGGGATCACTGTAGGATCACCGTGGGATCACTGTAGCCATGGGATCACTGTAGGATCACCGTGGGATCACTGTAGCTATGGGATCACTGTAGGATCACCATGGGATCACTGTAGCCATGGGTTCACTGTAGAATCACTGTGGGATCCCCATGGCTGTGGAATCACTGTCACTGTAGGATCACCTCGGGATCCCCAGCTGTGCTGCCGAGGGGCATCCCCCTGTACCAGGATCAATAAACTCGGCACTGTCCGAGGTGTGTCCGAGGTGTGTCCGGGTGTGTTTGAGGTGTGTCCCAGATGTGTCCGAGGCGTGTCCAAGGTGTGTCCGTGCTGTCGAGTGTCCGTGTCCACGGTGTGTCCCAGGTATGTCCAGGTGTGTCCGAGGTGTGTCCGGCTGTCTGAGGTGTGTCCGTGCTATCGGGTGGCCGTGGCCAGCAGTGGCCGGTCCAGTGGGGGCCAGGCCTGGGGCTGCAGGCTCAGCTCCTTCTCCAAACGCTTCCAAAGCTTCTTGGAYGCTTTGTGGGGCCGCAGCCGCCGCAGGCAGCTGGACAGGCCATGG
>NW_026626800.1:0-2069 GCF_030028575.1 Malurus melanocephalus
TCCCTTTTTCCGGATCAGGAATCGCTCCCTGGCTGTCTCGGAGCTCATTCCAGACACACCAGGATCATTCCCTGGCTCATTCCAGACACACCAGGATCATTCCCGACCCTTTTTCCGGATCAGGAATCATTCCCTGGCTGGCTCGGGGCTCATTCCAGACACACCAGGATCATTCCCTGGCTCATTCCAGACACACCGGGATCATTCCCATCCCTTTTTCCTGGATCAGGAATCATTCCCTGGCTCATTCCAGACACACCAGGATCATTCCCATCCCTTTTTCCGGATCAGGAATCATTCCCTGGTTCATTCCAGACACACCAGGATCATTCCAGACACACCAGGATCATTCCTGTCCCTTTTTCCGGATCAGGAATCATTCCCTGGCTCATTCCAGACACTCCAGGATCATTCCCGACCTTTTTCCCTCTCCGGGAACGGCTCCCGGCCGGCTCGGGGCTCATTCCAGACACTCCAGGATCATTCCAGACACACCAGGATCATTCCAGACACACCAGGATCATTCCCGTCCCTTTTTCCGGATCAGGAATTGCTCCCTGGCTCATTCCAGACACTCCGGGATCATTCCCTGGCTCATTCCAGACACTCCGGGATCATTCCCGTCCCTTTTTCCGGATCAGGAATCATTCCCTGGCTGTCTCGGGGCTCATTCCAGACACACCAGGATCATTCCCGACCCTTTTTACGGATCAGGAATCATTCCCTGGCTCATTCCAGACACACCAGGATCATTCCCGACCCTTTTTACGGATCAGGAATCGCTCTCTGGCTCATTCCAGACACACCAGGATCATTCCCTGGCTCATTCCAGACACACCAGGATCATTCCCGTCCCTTTTTCCGGATCAGGGATCATTCCCTGGCTCATTCCAGACACACCAGGATCATTCCCTGGCTCATTCCAGACACTCCGGGATCATTCCCGACCTTTTTCCCTCTCCGGGAACAGCTCCCGGCCGTCCCGGGGCTCGTTCCCGGCGCTAAACGAAAGCAGATGGCTCCGGGAGCTTCCAGGGGCTCTGATTTCGGAAGCTGCCGAGACAGGGATTAAATTCGGGAGCGCTCGGAAGGAGCGGCGCTCCGGCCGGGAATGAGAACCTCCCGCGCGCTGCTCCTGGGAGGCGCCTCGGGAAGGCAGGGGGGAGCTGGGGATTCCCGGAGAAACGGCCACCGCAGGCTCTTTTGGGGGAAAAAATCAGGAATTTGGGGTGGAGAGGTGAAAACATTGGGAATTTGGGGTGGGAATAGCCGGGAAATCGGGGTGGAGAGGGGAAAAATGGGGAATTTGGGGTGGGAATGCCTGGGAAATTGGGAAAAAGTGGGAATTTGGGGTGGGAATAGCCGGGAAATCAGGGTGGAGAGGAGAAAAATGGGGAATTCGGGGGCAAAATATCAGGAATTTGGGCTGCAGAGGGGAAAATGGGGAATTGGGGGTGGGAATTCCCTGAAAATCGGGGAAAGGGGGAGATTGGGGTGGGATTGAAACCAGGGAATTCCTGAAAACTCGGGTAGGGAGTGGAAAAATGGGAATTTGGGGTGGGAATCCCTGAAAATCAGGCAAAAGGGGGAGATTGGGGGGGGAATTCCCTGAAAATCGGGGTGGAGAGGGGAAAAATGGGGAATTTGGGGTGGGAATACCCCGGAAATTGGGGTGGAGAGGGGAAAAGCACGGAAAATCAGGGTGGAGAGGGGAAGAATGGGGAATTTGGGGTGGAAATACCTGGAAAATTGGGAAAAATGGGGAATTTGGGGTGGGAATCCCTGAAAATCAGGAAAAGTGGGAGATTGGGGTGGGAATTCCCTGAAAATCAGGGAAAAGGGGGAGATCGGGGTGGGAATGAAACCTGGGAATCCCTGAAAATCAGGGTGAAGAGGGGAAAAATGGGGAATTTGGGGTGAGAATTCCAGAAAATCGGGGAAAGGGGGAGATTGGGGTGGGGGGGAATCCCTGAAAATTGGGGTAGAGAGGGGAAAATGGGGAATTTGGGGTGGGAATAGCTGGAAAATTGGGAAAAATGGGGAATTTGGGGTGGGAATTCCCTGAAAAT
>NW_026626800.1:3679-5360 GCF_030028575.1 Malurus melanocephalus
GAAAATTGGGGTGGAGAGGGGAAAAATGGGGAATTTGGGGTGGGAATCCCTAAAAATTGGGGTGGAGAGGGGAAAATGGGGAATTTGGGGTGGGAATAGCCGGGAAATCGGGGTGGAGAGGGAAAAAGCGGGAATTTGGGGTGGAGAGGGGAAAAATGGGGAATTTGGGGTGGGGAATCCCTGAAAATTGGTGAAAATGGGGAATTTGGGGTGGGAATGTCCGGGAAATCAGGAAAAATGGGGAATTGGGGGGGGGAATCCCTAAAAAATCAGGAAAAACGGGGAATTTGGGGTGGGAATTTCTGAAAATCTGGGAAAGGGGGAGATTGGGGTGGGAATTCCCTGAAAATCGGGAAAAATGGGGTATTTGGTGTGGGAATACCCGGGAAATTGGGGAAAATGGGGACATTGGGGTGGGAATTCCCTGAAAATCGGGAAAATGGGGAATTTGGGGTGGGAATCCCTGAAAATTGGGAAAAGGAGAGATTGGGGTGGGAATTCCCCGAAAATCGGGTGGAGAGGGGAAAAGTGGGAATTTGGGGTGGGAATTCCCTGAAAATCGGGAAAAGGGGGAGATTGGGGTGGGAATTCCTGAAAATCCGGGAAAGGGGGAGATTGGGGTGGGAATTCCCTGAAAATCGGGAAAAGGGGGAGATTCCCGAGGGTTTGGGGTGGGATGGAGCTCAGGGAATTCCCGGAAAATTGGGGTTGCTCGGGATACCCCGGGGATTCCGTGGAATGGGAATGTGGAGCTGGAAAATGGGAATTCCAGGGGATCCCAAAATTCCTTCCGGGACTTTTTCCAGGAGAAGGAAAGAATTTGGGAAAAWGGGAGAAGGAACAGGAGCCRCTGGAACATCRGGATTTTGGATGGAATTCCCAGGAATTCCCACTGGAACATTGGGATTTGGGGAAGGAATTCCCAGGAATTCCCACCGGAACATCGGGATTTGGGGAAAGAATTCCCAGAGAATTCCCRGGGCTGCCCCAAAATCCCAGGAATTCCCAGTTTGGAGCATCCCGGCCGCTGCCACCTCTGGAATTCCTGGAATTCAATCCCATCCTCCCTCCCCCTCCGGGATGGGAATTCCAGGAAATCCCGGGATTGATCCCAAATCCCAAATCCCAAATCCCAAATCGATCCAGAGGTGGGGACGGGGAAAATTCCGGGGTGGAAAATCCCCTGGGAATGCTCAGGGATTTGGGGATTTGGGGATTTGGGGATCAGGGATTACGGGATTTGGGGATTTGGGAATGTGGGGATTTGGGGATTTTGGGATTTTGGGGACTTTGGGATTGGGGATTTGATGATTTCAGGATTGGGGATTACGGGATTTCGGGATTTGGGGATTACGGGATGTGGGGATTTTGGGATTTGGGGATTTCAGGATTTGGGGATCGAGGATTTTGGGATTTGGGGGTTGGGGATTTGGGGATTTTGGGATTGGGGATCGAGATTTGGGATCAGGGGATTTTGGGATTTGGGGATTGGAGATTTTGGGATTTGGGGATTGAGATTTGGGATCAGGGGATTTTGGGATTTGGAGATTTAGGGGATCTGTGGATCAGGGATTTGAGGGTTTCAGGATTTGGGAATTCCAAAATTTCAGGATTTGGGAATTTCAGGATGGGGGATTTCGGGATTTGGGGATTTAGGGATATGTGGATCAGGGATTTGGGG
>NW_026626801.1:0-3181 GCF_030028575.1 Malurus melanocephalus
GGATTTGAAGTCAATTTGAGCCATTTTTAGGTGGTTTTGAGCCAATTTTGGGTGGTTTTGAGCCATTTTTGAGCCATTTTTCACAGGAATTTCCCCTCACCTGTTTTCCCCTGTGTCACCTGTCCCATCTCACCTGTCTCACCTGGGATGGATTTTGGGTCCATTCAGCCCAATTTTGGGTGGATTTGGGCCATTTTTGGGTGGTTTTGAGCCGTTTCCGCCCTGTTTTTTTGTGGAAATTTCTCCTCCCCTGTTCTCACTTGTTCTCACCTGTTCTCACCTGGGATGGATTTTGGGTCACTTTGGGCAGATTAGGGGTCGATTTGGGCCATTTTTCTGCAGTTTTGAGCAATTTCTGCCCCATTTTTTGCAGTAATTTCTCCCCTATCTCACCTGGGGTCGATTTTTGGTCACTTTGGGTACAATTTGGGTGAATGTGGGCTCAATTTGAGCCATTTTTGAACCATTTCTGCCCCATTTTTGGGGGAATTTCCCCTCCCATCTCACCTGGGATGGATTTTGGGTCCATTCAGCCCAATTTTGGGTCAATTTGAGCCATTTTTGGGCCGTTTTGACCCATTTTTGAGCCATTTTTTGCAGAAGTTTCCCCTCACCTGTCTCACCTGTTCTCACCTGGGATGGAATTTGGGTTCATTCAGCCCAATTTTGGATGGATTTTGGGTCAATCTGAGCCATTTTTGGATGGATTTGGGCCATTTTTGGGTGGTTTTCAGCCCTTTTGGAGTCATTTTTCATAAGAATTTCCTCTCTCTTGTCTCACCTGTTCTCACCTGTGTCACCTTTGCTCACCTGGGATGGATTTTGGGTCCATTCAGCCCAATTTTGGGTGGATTTTGGGTCAATCTGATCCATTTTTGGGTGGTTTTGAGCCAATTTTGGGTGGTTTTGAGCCAATTTTGGGCAGTTTTGAGCCAATTTTGGATGGTTTTGAGCCATTTCTGCCCCATTTTTTGCAGAAATTTCCGTCACCTGTCTCAGTGTTCTCACCTGTGTCACCTTTGGTCACCTGGGATGGATTTTGGCCCCATTTTGGGTGGTTTTTGGGCNACCTGGATAGGTTTAGATGGGTTCAGGACACACCTGGACACACCTGGACACACCTGGACACACCTGGATAGGTTTAGATGGGTTCAGGACACACCAGGGACACACCTGGGCACACCTGGACACACCTGGACACACCTGGACACATCTGGATGTACCTGGGATACACCTGGAGCCCACCTGGGCAATTCAGACCAATTTTGGGTGGATTTGAGCCATTTTTGGGTGATTTTGAGTCATTTTGGAGCCGTTTTTCACAGGAATTTCCCCTCACCTGTCTCACCTGTCTCACCTGTTCTCACCTGTTCTCACCTGGGATGGATTTTGGGTCCATTCAGCCCAATTTTGGGTGGATTTGGGCCATTTTTGGGTGGTTTTGAGCCATTTTCGAGCCATTTATTTTGGAATTTCCCCTCACCTGTTCTCCCCTGTCTCACCTGGGATGGATTTTGGGTCCATTCAGCCCGATTTTGGGTCAATTTGAGCCATTTTTGGTCCATTTCTCATGGAAATTTCCCCTCACCTGTCTCACCTGTCTCACCTGGAGTTGATTCAGCCCAATTTTGGGTGGATTTGAGTTCATTTTGGTGCATTTCAGGGCGGTTTTGAGCCATTTTTGAGCCACTTTTGAGCCTTTTTTTGCGGGAATTTCCCCTCACCTGTCTCTCCTGTCTCACCTGGGATGGATTTTGGGTCCATTCAGCCCAATTTTGGGTGGATTTGGGCTCAATCTGAGCCATTTTTGGGAGGTTTTGAGCCATTTTGGAGCCATTTTTTCGCAGAAATTTCCCCTCACCTGTCTCACCTGTTCTCACCTGTCCAATCTCACCTGTTCTCCCCTGTCTCACCTGGGATGGATTTTTGGTCAATTCAGCCCAATTTTGGGTGGATTTGGGGCATTTTTGGGTGGTTTTGAGCCATTTTTGGGCTGTTTCGAGCCATTTCTTCACAGGAATTTCTCCTCACCTGTCTCACCTGTCTCACCTGTCTCACCTGTCTCACCTGTTCTCACCTGTCTCACCTGTTTTCTCACCTGTTCTCACCTGTTTCACCTACCTTACCTGTTGTCCCACCTGTGTCACCTGGGATGGATTTTGGGTCCATTCAGCCCAATTTTGGGTGGATTTGAGCCATTTCTGCCCCGTTTTTTGTGGGAATTTCCCCCCAGCTGTTCTCACCTGTCTTATCTGTCTCAGCTGTGTCTCACCTGGGATGGATTTGGAGTTTATTCAGCCCAATTTTGGACGGATTTTGGTCAATCTGAGCCATTTTGGGGCATTTTGGAGTCGTTTCTGCACTATTTTTGCCTCATTTTTTGCGGGAATTTCTCCTAACCTGTCTCACCTGGGATGGATTTTGGGTCCATTCTGCCCCATTTTGGGTGGATTTGGGCCAGTTTTGGGCTGTTTCGAGCCATTTCTTCACAGGAATTTCTCCTCACCTGTCTCACCTGTCTTACCTGTTCTCACCTGTCTCACCTGTTTTCTCACCTGTTCTCACCTGTTTCACCTACCTTACCTGTTGTCCCACCTGTCTCACCTGGGTTGGATTTTGGGTCCATTCAGCCCAATTTTGGCTCAATTTGAGCCATTTTTGGTCCATTTCTCATGGAAATTTCCCCTCACCTGTCCCACCTGTCTCACCTGGAGTTGATTCAACCCAATTTTGGGTGGATTTGAGGTCAATTTGGACCATTTTAGGGCAGTTTTGGGCCATTTTGGAGTAATTTTGAGCCATTTTTTGCAGGAATTTCCCCTCACCTGTTCTGACCTGTCTCACCTGTTCTCACCTGTGTCACCTGGGATGGATTTTGGGTCCATTCAGCCCAATTTTGGGTGGATTTGGGCTCAATCTGAGCCATTTTTCGGAGGTTTTGAGCCATTTTGGAGCCATTTTTTCGCAGAAATTTCCCCTCACCTGTCTCACCTGTCTTACCTGTTCTCACCTGTATCACCTGTTTTCTCACCTGTTTCACCTACCTTACCTGTTGTCCCATCTGTCTCACCTGGGACGGATTTTGGGTGAATTCAACACAATTTTGGGTGGATTTGGGCCATTTTTGGGCCGTTTTGAGCCAATTTTGAGCCATTTTTCGCAGGAATTTCCCCTCACCTGT
>NW_026626801.1:3991-5630 GCF_030028575.1 Malurus melanocephalus
TGAGCCATTTTTCGCAGGAATTTCCCCTCACCTGTTCTCACCTGTCTCACCTGTTCTCCCCTCTCTCTCACCTGTCCGCAGCCAGCGGCGCCTCCTGCTGACGGGAACGCCGCTGCAGAACTCTCTGATGGAGCTGTGGTCGCTGATGCATTTCCTGATGCCGCGCGTGTTCCAATCGCACCGCGAGTTCCGCGAGTGGTTCCACAACCCCCTGACCGGCATGATCGAGGGCAGCCAGGAGTACAACGAGAGTTTGGTGAAACGGCTGCATAAGGTACACCTGGGGATACCTGGGATACACCTGGAGAGGATAAAACAGACCTGGGATACACCTGGGATACACCTGGGTGTGATAAAATACACCTGGGATACACCTGGGATACACCTGGGGCAGGTGGGATCGAGGGCAGCCAGGAGTACAACGAGAGCTTGGTCAAGAGATTGCATAAGGTGAGATACCGGGATACACCTGGATACACCTGGGATACACCTGGGATACACCTGGGACACACCTGAGCACACCTGGGGACAGGTACATACACCTGGGATACACCTGGGGCAGGTGGGATCGAGGGCAGCCAGGAGTACAACGAGAGCCTCGTCAAGAGATTGCACAAGGTGAGATACCTGGGGATACCTGAGCACACCTGAGCACACCTGAACACACCTGAGCACACCTGGGGACAGGTATATACACCTGGGACACACCTGGGGACATCTGGACACACCTGGGGACATCTGGACACACCTGGGGACAACTGGGGACACCTGGGATACACCTGGGATACACCTGGAGAGGATAAAACACACCTGGGATACACCTGGAGAGGATAAAACACACCTGGGATACACCTGGAGAGGATAAAACACACCTGGGGTACACCTGGGTGTGATAAAACACACCTGGGATACACCTGAGCACACCTGGGTGTGATAAAACACACCGGGGATACACCTGGGATACACCTGGGGCAGGTGGGATCGAGGGCAGCCAGGAGTACAACGAGAGCCTGGTGAAGAGATTGCATAAGGTGAGATACCTGAGCGCACCTGGGATACACCTGAGTACACCTGGGGACACCTGGAGAGGATAAAATACACCTGGGATACACCTGGGATACACCTGGGATACACCTGGGATACACCTGGGATACACCTGGGGACACCGGGGTGTGATAAAACACATCGGGGATACACCTGGGTGTGATAAAATACACCTGGGATACACCTGGGGCAGGTGGGATCGAGGGCAGCCAGGAGTACAACGAGAGCCTGGTCAAATGGCTGCATAAGGTACCTGGGATACACCTGAGACACACCTGGACACACCTGGGATACACCTGGATATGTACGGGATACGCTATGCTACATTGGGATACACCTGGGATACACCTGGGATACACCTGGGGCAGGTGGGATCGAGGGCAGCCAGGAGTACAACGAGAGTTTGGTCAAGAGATTGCATAAGGTGAGACACCTGAGCACACCTGGGGACACCTGAGCACACCTGAGCACACCTGGGATACACCTGGAGAGGATAAAATACACCTGGGATACACCTGGGATACACCTGGAGAGGATAAAACACACCTGGGATACACCTGGGATACACCTGGAGAGGATAAAACACACCTGGGAT
>NW_026626802.1:0-4619 GCF_030028575.1 Malurus melanocephalus
GCGGCCGTTCCGCTGCCCCGCCTGCCCCAAGGCTTTCGCCGTGGCCGCGTACCTGCAGCGGCACCTGCGCACACACGGGACCGGCTCGTGTCACCGCCGCCATCGTCACCGCTGCGCACCTGAGCGGGGGGACGCGCCCGCCGCCGGACACGCCCGCGGGGTGTACCTGCTGCTGCTTCCTGCAGGTGGTGGTGGGGCGCAGAGCAAGGTGCTGCTGCTGCCGGCTGCGCCTGGACACGCCCAGATGGGACACGCCCAGATGGGCCACACCCAGCTGGGCCACGCCCAGATGGGACATGCCCAGATAGGAAACGCCCAGATAGGCCATGCCCAGACGGGTCACGCCCAGATAGGACACGCCCAGATAGGACACGCCCAGATGGGACACGCCCAGATAGGCCATGCCCAGATAGGACACGGCCAGACAGGCCACGCCCAGATAGGACACGCCCAGCCAGGCCACGCCCAGATGGGACACGCCCAGATAGGCCACGCCCAGATAGGACACGCCCAGATAGGACACGCCCAGATAGGACACGCCCAGCCAGGCCACGCCCAGCCAGGCCACGCCCAGACGGGACACACCCAGATAGGACACGCCCAGATAGGACACACCCAGCCGGGTCACGCCCAGATAGGACACGCCCAGATAGGACACGCCCAGATAGGACACGCCCAGATAAGTCACGCCCAGACAGGTCACACCCAGCTGGGCCACGCCCAGATAGGACACACCCAGACAGGCCACGCCCAGATAGGACACGCCCAGCCGGGTCACGCCCATCCAGGCCACGCCCAGGCGCACCTGGCGCAGGTGGGAGGGGGGCGGAGCACCTGGCAGGGAGTGCTGATTGTACCTGGGGAAGGGGCGGGGCTGAGGCTGCAGGTGGCGGAGGTGGCGGGTGTGACAGGTGTCACTGGTGTCACTGGTGTCACTGGTGTAGGTGTGACTGGGGTGACAGGTGTGACAGGTGTAACTGGTGTGGCAGGTGCGGCAGGTGGAACAGGTGTAGGTGGGACAGGTGCAGGTGTGACTGGTGTGACAGGTGTAGGTGTGACTGGGGTCACAGGTGTGGCAGGTGTGACAGGTGTGACTGGTGTCACTGGTGTGACAGGTGTGGGTGGGGCAGGTGTGACGGGTGCTGGTGTGACAGGTATGAGTGTGACTGGGGTCACAGGTGTGACAGGTGTGACAGGTGTAGGTGGGACAGGTGCAGGTGTGACTGGTGTGACAGGTGCAGGTGTGACTGGGGTCACAGGTTTGACAAGTGTAACTGGTGTGGCAGGTGCGGCAGGTGGAACAGGTGTAGGTGTGGCAGGTGTAACTGGTGTGACAGGTGCAGGTGTGACTGGTGTCACTGGTGTGACGGGTGTGGGTGGGGCAGGTGTGACTGGTGTAGGTGTGGCAAGTGCGACAGGTGTGGGTGGGGTCACAGGTGTAACTGGTGTGACAGGTATAGGTGTGACTGGGGTCACAGGTGTGACAGGTGCAGCAGGTGGAACAGGTGTAGGTGTGACTGGGGTCACAGGTGTGACTGGTGTAGGTGTGACCGGTGTGGCAGGTGGGACAGGTGTGACAGGTGTAGGTGTGACAGGTGTGGCTGGTATAGCTGGTGTGGGTGTGACAGGTTTGACAAGTGCAGGTGTGACAGGTGTGGCAGGTCTGGGTGTGACAGGTGTGACAGGTGTGGGTGTCACAGGTGTGGGTGGGGCAGGTGTGACAGCTGTGGGTGGGACAGGTGTGACAAGTGCAGGTGTGACAGGTGGGGCAGGTGTGGGTGGGACAGGTGCGACAGGTGTAGGTGGGGTCACAGGGGTCACAGGTGTGACAGGTGTGACAAATTTGGGTGGCACAGGTGTGGGAGTCACAGGTGTGCAGCTCCAGGTGCTGCCAGCAGCCCCAGAGGTGACCAATGTCCAGGTGTCACCACGGTTGGATGTCACCAATGTGCAGGTGCAGGCCAGGGAGGTGACAGGTGGGACAGGTTTGACTGGTGTTGCTGGGACAGGTGTCACAGGTGTCACAGGTGTGACAGGTGTGGGTGTGACAGGTGTGACAGGTGTGACAAGTTTGGGTGGGACAGGTGTGACAGGTGTGACAGGTGTGGGTGTGACAGGTGTGACAGGTGTGACAAGTTTGGGTGGGACAGGTGTGACAAATTTGGGTGCCACAGGTGTGGGTGTCACAGGTGTGCAGCTCCAGCTGCTGCCGCTGCCCTCGGAGGTGACCAATGTCCAGCTCCAGGTGATGCCACCCCCACCTGAGGTCACCAATGTCCAGCTTCAGGCCACCGAGGTGACCAATGTCCAGCTCCAGGTGCTGCCACCACCCCCCCAGGTGACCAATGTCCGGCTCCAGGTGCTGCCACCCCCACCTGAGGTCACCAATGTCCAGCTCCAGGCCACCGAGGTGACCAACGTCCAACTCCAGGTGGTGCCACCTCCACCTGAGGTGACCGATGTCCATCTCCAGGCAGGTGAAGTGACCAATGTCCAACTCCAGGTGGTGCCACCTCCCCCAGGTGTCACCAACGTCCAGCTCCACGTGGTGCCACCCCCGCCTGAGGTGACCAGTGTCCAGCTCCAGGTGGTGCCACCCCCACCTGAGGTGACCGATGTCCAGCTCCACGTGGTGCCACCACCTCCAGGTGCCACCAACGTCCAGCTCCAGGTGGTGCCACCCCCGCCTGAGGTGACCAATGTCCAGCTCCAGGTGCTGCCACCACCTCCGGGTGCCACCAACGTCCAGCTCCAGGTGGTGCCACCCCCACCTGAGGTCACCACTGTCCATCTCGAGGCCACCAAGGTGACCAATGCCCACCTGGAGCCCATGGATGTGACCAGTGTCCACCTGGGAGCTGCTGAGGAGGTGCTCGATGTCCACCTGGACACATCAGAGGTGACCAACGTCCACCTGGAAGTGCCCAGTGTCCACCTGGAGACCACGGAGGTGACCAATGTCCACCTGGAGACATCAGAGGTGCCCAGTGGTCACCTGGAGGTGCCCAGTGTCCACCTGGAGACCACAGAGGTGACCAACGCCCACCTGGAGGTGCCCAATGTCCATCTGGAGACCACAGAGGTGACCAATGTCCACCTGGAGGTGCCTGATGTCCACCTGGAGATGTCAGAAGTGGCCTCTGACCACCTGGAAGTCACTGAAGAGGTGACCAATGCCCACCTGGAAGTGACCAGTGCCCACCTGGAAGTGACCAGTGCCCACCTGGACACATCAGAGGTGACCAATGCCCACCTGGACACATCAGAGGTGACCAATGTCCACCTGGAGGTGCCCAGTGTCCACCTGGACACTTTGGAGGTGTCCAGTGTCCACCAGGAGACCACGGAGGTGCCCTCTGACCACCTGGAGCCTCCTGAAGAGGTGACCAATGTCCACCTGGAAGTCCCTGAAGAGGTGACCAATGCCCACCTGGAGCCTCCTGAAGAGGTGACCAATGTCCACCTGGAGCCTCCTGAAGAGGTGACCAATGTCCACCTGGAAGTCCCTGAAGAGGTGACCAATGCCCACCTGGAGCCTCCTGAAGAGGTCACCAATGTCCACCTGGAGCCTCCTGAAGAGGTCACCAATGTCCACCTGGAAGTCCCTGAAGAGGTGACCAATGTCCACCTGGAACCTGTGGAGGTGCCCAGTGCCCACCTGGACACCTTGGAAGTGACCAATGTCCACCTGGACCCACCCTAGGAAGTGTCCAGTGCCCACCTGGAGAACACAGAGGTGACCAGTGCCCACCTGGACATGTCAGAGGTGACCAGTGCCCACCTGGAGGTGACCAATGCCCACCTGGACATTTCATTGGTACCCAGTGTCCACCTGGAGGGGCTCAGTGTCCACCTGGACATGTCAGAGGTGACCAGTGTCCACCTGGACACACCCTGAAGGTGACCAATGCCCACCTGGAGGGTCCCAGTGCCCACCTGGACACACCTTGGAGGTGACCAATGCCCACCTGGACACATCAGAGGTGGCCAATGTCTACCAGTGACCACCCTAGGAAGTGTCCAGTGCCCACCTGGAGAACACAGAGGTTACCAGTGACCACCTGGACATGTCAGAGGTGCCCAATGGCCACCTGGAGGTGCCCAGTGCCCACCTGGACCGTCCCTAAGAAGTGCCCAATGCCCACCTGGAGACCACAGAGGTGACCAGTGCCCACCTGGAGACCACAGAGGTGACCAGTGCCCACGTGGACATGTCAGAAGTGTCCAGTGCCCACCTGGACACACCTTAGAGGTGACCAATGTCCACCTGGAGGTGACCAGTGCCCACCTGGACACATCAGAGGTGACCAATGCCCACCTGGACACATCAGAGGTGACCAATGTCCACCTGGAGGTGCCCGATGTCCACCTGGACACTTTGGAGGTGTCCAGTGTCCACCTGGAGACCACGGAGGTGCCCTCGGACCACCTGGAGCCTCCTGAAGAGGTGACCAATGTCCACCTGGAGCCTCCTGAAGAGGTGACCAATGTCCACCTGGAGCCTCCTGAAGAGGTGACCAATGCCCACCTGGAGCCTCCTGAAGAGGTGACCAATGCCCACCTGGAGCCTCCTGAAGAGGTGACCAATGTCCACCTGGAGCCCGTGGAGGTGCCCAGTG
>NW_026626803.1:0-1176 GCF_030028575.1 Malurus melanocephalus
TCCCCATGTCCCCTGTGCCATCCTGCCCATGTCCCCCCATGTCCCCAGTGCCATTCCCCCTGTGTCCCCCTGTCCCTCACCCTTCTCGCAGTGAGTCCCCATGTCCCCATGTCCCCCCTGTGTCCCCCTGTCCCCATGTCCCCAATGTCCCTGTCCCTCACCCTTCTCGCAGTGCATCCCCCTGTCCCCATATCCCAATGTCCCCATATCCCAATGTCCCCATATCCCCATATCTCAATGTCCCCATGTCCCTCACCCTTCTCGCAGTGTGTCCCCCATGTCCCTGTGTCCCCATGTCCCTCACCCTTCTCGCAGTGCGTCCCCGCGAAGCCGCGCTGGCACATCCCCATGTCCCCAGTGTCCCCATGTCCCCAATGTCCCCATGTCCCTCACCCTTCTCGCAGTGCGTCCCCATGTTCCCATGTCCCCAATGTCCCCCATGTCTGCAATGTCCCCGTGTCCCTCACCCTTCTCGCAGTGCGTCCCCGCGAAGCCGCGCTGGCACATCCCCATGTCCCCAATGTCCCCATGTCCCCGTGTCCCCATGTCCCTCACCCTTCTCGCAGTGCGTCCCCGCGAAGCCACGCTGGCACGAGCAGTGGTAGCCGCCCATGGCGGGGCTGCAGACGCCCCCGGCCTGGCAGGGGTTGGGGTCCCTCGTGCAGGGGTGGCCCCGGAAGCGCGACACCCCCAGAGCCCCCCGCACGTTCTGCTCCTGCAGCAGAGGAACCCCCCCGAGAGAGATCTGCGGGGAGGGAACGGCGTCAGGACAGGGGAATCACCGGGAAAACATAGGAAAATTGTAGGGAAATTACCAGGAAATTAACAGGAAATTACTGGGAAATTACCAGGAAATTGCCGGGAAATTACAAGGAAATTACTGGGAAATTGTCAGGAAATTACCAGGAAATTCCTGGGAAATTAGCGGGAAATTACCGGGAAAATATAAGGAAATGACCAGGAAAATGTCGGGAAATTACCGGGAAATTGTCGGGAAATTACCAGGAAATTACCGGGAAATTGTCAGGAAATTACCGGGAAATTACCAGGAAATTACCGGGAAATTTCCAGGAAATTACCGGGAAATTACCGGGAAATTGTCAGGAAATTACCAGGAAATTACAAGGAAATTACCAGGAAATTACCGGGAAATTGTCAGGAAATTACCAGGAAATT
>NW_026626803.1:4439-5889 GCF_030028575.1 Malurus melanocephalus
GGACAGTGTCCAGTCTGGGGTCACGGACAGGGGCTGGATCAGCAGGGTCAGGGACAGCGGGGTCAGGGGCTGGGGTCATGGACAGTGTCCAGTCTGGGTCTGGGGTCACGGTCAGGGACAGTGGGGTCACGGACAGTGTCCAGAGTGGGACAGGGGTCATGGGCAGTGTCCAGTCTGGGACAGTGAGGTCAGGGACAGTGGGGTCACGGACAGTGTCCGGTCTGGGGTCACGGACAGTGTCCAGAGTGGGACAGGGGTCAGGGACAGCGTCCGGTCTGGGGCTGGGGTCACGGACAGTGGGATCAGGGACAGTGGGGTCACGGACAGTGTCCAGTCCAGTTTTGGGGACAGGGACACCCTCCTGTCCAGTTTTGGCGTCACCGACACTGTCCCACCCCATCCGGTCACTCTCCTGCTCCATCCCCATCTCCTTTGGTGGGGATGGCCCTGCCATGGCCAATGTCACCCTCCCGTGGTCAGTGTCACCCTCCCGTGGTCAGTGCCACCCTCCTGTGATCAGTGTCACCCTCCCGTGGCCGATGCCACACGGAGCTGCCAGCCCAGGACAGCAAGCACATCACAGGTGCCACCCCCGCCGGGTGAGGGATGTCACTGTCACACTCAGGGGTCCTGGGCAGAGACTGACCCCTGTCCCCCTGTGTCCCACTGTGTCCCCCGTGTCCCCGTGTCCCTGTCCCCTCGCTCACTGCAGGTCCGGTGCGAAGCTCTGCAGTCCGTTCAGCTCCAGGTACGAGCGGCCGTTGAACTCGGGCAGGAACGGCACGGCCGGGTCGGGCTGGGACACTGGGGACAGGGGACAAGGGGACAGCAGTGTCACCGGGATGGGGACAGCGCTCAGGGACAGCGGGGACAGAGGGGACAGCGCCACGGCCGGGTCGGGCTGGGACACTGGGGACAGGGGGGACAAGGGGACAGCAGTGTCACCGGGATTGGGGACAGCGCTGAGAGACAGCGGGGACAGCGGGGACAGAGGGGACAGCAGGGACAGCGGGAATGGCTGGGTTGGGCTGGGACACTGGGGACAGAGGGGACAGAGGGGACAGAGGGGACACCAGTGTCAGCGGGATGGGGACAGCGCTCAGGGACAGCGGGGATGGCAATGTCACCAGGATGGGGACAGCGCTCAGGGACAGCGGGGACAGCAATGGTGGCAGGGGGACTGGAGTGCCACCAGGATGGGGACAGCAGGCACAGGGATTGTCACTGTGTCAGTCTTGTCCCCATCCCCATGCCCAGGTCACCCTCCCTGTGATTGTCCCTGTCCCCGTGCCCACCTCGCTGGCAGAACTGTCCCTCGCGGCCGGCCGGACAGGCGCACTGGACACCGCGGCCGGGCAGCACCAGGCAGGTGGCAGCGGCGTGACACGGGGACGGCTGGCACGGGTCCCGCTCGGCCGCGCACGTGGGGCCTGTGGGGACATGGGGGGGT
>NW_026626804.1:0-1147 GCF_030028575.1 Malurus melanocephalus
GAATAATAAAAAAATAAATAAAAATAAATAAATAAAATAAATAAAATATAAATATAAATAAATTGGGAATTTTATAAGGGATTTCTGAGAGCGTCGCTTTGCAGAGCGTCCGGAACAGCGGCACCTGAGGGATGTCCTGGAGAGCCCCGCGGCCCTGAAAATAAAATATAAATAAAAATAAATTAAAAAAATAAAAAATAAATTAATTAAAAATAAATAAATTGGGAATTTGATAAGGGATTTCTGAGAGCGTCGCTTTGCAGAGCGTCCGGAACAGCGGCACCTGAGGGATGTCCTGGAGAGCCCCACGGCCCTGAAAATAAAAAATAAATATAAATAAATAAAATTTAAAAAAAATTAATAAATAAATGGGGAATTTGATCAGGGATTTCTGAGAGTGTCGCTTTGCAGAGCGTCCGGAACAGCGGCACCTGAGGGATGTCCTGGAGAGCCCCACGGCCCTGAGAAATGGGGAAAAAAAATTGGGAATTTTATCCAGAATGGGGGAAAAAATCGAGGGAAAAAAACTGGGAAATGGGAAAAAAAAAAAGGGAAAAAAAATCGGCAATGGGGAAAAAAAATTGAGAATTTTATCAGGAATGCGGAAAGAAAATTGGGAATGGGGGAAAAAAATGGGGAAAAAAAATTGGGGATGGGGAAAAAAATCAGGGATTCCATCAGGAAACAAAAGGAAAAAAAATGGGAAATGGCAATAAAAGAAGAAAGAAAATCACACAAAATTAGGGGGAAAAAAATCAAAAAAAGAGAGGGGAAACCACCAAAAATGGGTGGAAAATAGAAAAAAAAAAGAGGGAAAATCACAAAAAATGGCAAGAAAAACAAAAAAATGGTGGGGAAAAGCACCAAAAATGGTGGGAAAATACAAAAAAAATGGAAAAAACCACCAAAAAAAATCAGGAAAAACACGAAAGAAACCACCAAAAACGGCGGGAAAACACTAAAAAAAGAGAGAAAATCACCAAAAGGGAGGAAAACGGCCCGAAAAGTTGGGATTTTTGGGAATTCCCACCTTCTGCAGGGTGGCGGCGGCGCCGGCCAGGAGCAGCAGCGGCGATTCGGCCATTTGGGCGTTCTTGACGGCGGTGACGGCGTTGGTGACACCGGGACCCGCGGTGACGGCGGCGAC
>NW_026626804.1:4137-5905 GCF_030028575.1 Malurus melanocephalus
CTCTACCACTCAATGCCACCAAATGCCACCCTCTCCACCCGAGGCCACCAATGCCACCCTCTCCACCAAATGTCACCCTCTCCACCAAATGCCATCGAATGCCATCGAATGCCACCCAATGCCACTCAACGCCATCAAATGCCACCCTCTCCAGCAAATGTCACCTTCTACCGCTCAATACCACCCAATGCCACCAGTGTTACCAAATGCCACCCAATGCCACCCAATGCCACCAAATGCCACCAATGCCACTCTCTACGACTGAATGCGACCCAATGCCATCAAATGCCACTCAATGCCATTGACACCACCCAATGCCACCGATGCCACCCTCTACCACTCAATGCCACCAAATGCCACCAATGCCACCCTCTACCACTCAATGCCACCAAATGCCACCCAACGCCATTGACACCACCCAATGCCACCAATGCCACCCAATGCCACTCAATACCACCCAATGCCACCCTCTCTACCAAATGCCACCAAATGCCACCAAACACCATTGACGCCACCCAATGTCATTGATGCCACCAATGCCACCAATGCCACCAAACGCCATTGATGCCACCCAATGCCACCCAATGCCACCCAATGCCACTCAATACTACTCAATGCCACCAATGCCACCAATGTCACCAAATGCCACCCTCTACTACTCAACACCACCCAATGCCACCCAACGCCATTGATGCCACCCAATGCCACCCTCTCCACCAATACCACCCTCTACCACTCAGTGCCACCCAATGCCACCCTCTCTATCAAATGCCACCCAATGCCATCCAATGCCACCCAACGTCATTGATGTCACCCAATGCCACCAATGCCACCCTCTACCACCCAATGCCACCAATGCCACCCTCTACCACTCAATGCCACCAAACGCCATTGATGCCACCCTCTACCAAATGCCACCAATGCCACCCAACGCCATTGATGTCACCCAATGCCACCCTCTCCACCAAATGCCATTGATGCCACCAATGCCACCCTCTACCACTCAATGCCACCAATGTCACCCTCTCCAGCAAATGCCACCAATGCCACCCTCTACCACCCAATGCCACCAAATGCCACCCTCTCCACCAAATGCCATCGAATGCCACCCAATGCCACCCAATTCCATTGATGCCACCCAATGCCACCCAATACCACCCAACACCATTGATGCCACCCTCTACCACTCAATGCCACCCAGTACCACCCTCTCTCCCCCCAATGTCACCAATGCCACCCTCTACCACTCAATGACACCAATGCCACCAATGCCATTGATGCCATCAAATGCCACCAATACCACCCAATACCACCCAATGCCACCAAATGCCATCCCTTCCACCAAATGCCACCCAATGTCACCCCCTCCACCCGAGGCCACCAAATGCCACCCTCTCCACCAAATGCCATTGAATGCCACCAATGCCACCGAATGCCACCAAATGCCACCAATGCCACCAAACGCCATTGATGCCACCCAATACCACCCTCTACCACCCACTGTCACCAATGCCACCAATGCCACCAAACACCACCCAATGCCACCAAATGCCATTGATGCCACCCTCTACCACTCAATGCCACCCAATGCCACCAATGCCACCCTCTCCACCAAATGCCATCGAATGCCACCCAATACCACCCAACACCATTGATGCCACCCTCTACCACTCAATGCCACCAATGCCACCCTCTCCAGCAAATGCCACCAATGCCACCCAATGCCACTCAATACCACCCAATGCCACCCTCTCTACCAAATGCCACC
>NW_026626805.1:0-1078 GCF_030028575.1 Malurus melanocephalus
CTCCTGATGTTCCTGAAGATGCTCCTCTCCTTCCCAAATTTCCCATTTTTTGCACCATTTCAGCCACGAAGTTTGGGAGAACTTCAGCCGAAAGATTGGAACCTGTGTCTGACCTGACCCCACAGTCACAGAACCCCAAAATAAAACCCCATCTGTGTTTTTTGGGCTCTCATCTCATCTGTGTGTGTTTGGAGAGCTCCTGATGTTCCTGAAGATGCTCCTCTCTCTCCTTCCTTTTCATTTCCTTCCCAAATTTCCCTTTTTTTGCACCATTTTGGCCTCGAATTTTGGGACAACTTCAGCCAAATTTGTTCCAAAAGATTGGAACTTTTGTCTGACCTGATTCCACAATCACAGAACCCCAAAATAAAACCCCATCTGTGTTTTTGGGCCCTCTCATCTCATCTGTGTGTGTTTGGAGACTCCTGTTGTTCCTGAAGATGTTCATCTCCTTCCCGTTCATCTCCTTCCCAAATTTCCCATTTTTTGCATCATTTCGGTCTCGAATTTTGGGAGAACTTCAGCCAAATTTGTTCCAAAAGATTGGAACCTGTGTCTGACCTGACCCCGCAGTCACAGAACCCCAAAATAAACCCCATCTGTGTTTTTTTGACCTCTCATCTGTGTGTGTTTGGAGAGCTCCTGATGTTCCTGAAGATGCTCCTCTCCTTCCCATTCATCTCCTTCCCAAATTTCCCATTTTTTGCACCATTTCGGTCTCGAATTTTGGGAGAACTTCAGCCAAAGTTGTGTCTGACCTGACCCTGCAGTCACAGAACCCCAAAATAAAACCCCATCAATGGATTTTTTGCCCTCTCAGCTCATCTGCCAATTTTCATATGAATAGTGGTAGGAATCAGCTCAGGCTCAGTCCAGGAGCCAAATTCTGAGATTAAAATCATATTTTTAATATTATTTACTTTTTTACCAATTTTCACATGGATAGTGGTAGGAATCAGCTCAGGCTCAGTCCAGGAGCCAAATTCTGAGATTAAAATCATATTTTTAATATTATTTACTTTTTTACCAATTTGCACATGGATGGCAGTGGTGATCACGTCAGACTCAGAAACCAAAT
>NW_026626805.1:1143-5566 GCF_030028575.1 Malurus melanocephalus
AAAACAAAACCGAGGGATTAAAAAAAAAAATAAATCCAGGAAAAGGCACAGACGAGGAACTGCTCCCTCCAGGGAGAATTTTATGGAATTTGGCAGGGAAAAAACAGCTCAGGGGCCAAGGCAGACAGATGAAAAAAAATAAAGTTTGTTTTTTTTTTAATAAATAGAGATTTTTTTTTCTTTTTTTTTTTTTTTTTAAGAGGGAGGAGAGAGTCTGCTAGAAATGGAAAGTTGTTCTTATTAAATTATTTTTAAATAAATCTCCCCTTGGCTCAGCCAGTGGTTATTCACAGCAGAACATTCCTGGACGGTGAGAAGGAAAATTAAATCTGTCTCGAGACTAAAAATGATCCCCCAAATATAAATAAAATGGGTTTAGGGTGTAAAAAAAAGCTCAAAGCTGCTGCTGATGTGGATGAGGGAGTGCAGAGTGAGGAGAAAATGGCAGAGAAATGAAAATTAATGATTTGAAGAGAAATGAAAATTAATGATTTGAAAGAGAAATGAAAATTAATGATTTGAAGAGAAATTAAAATTAATTATCTGAAGAGAAATGAAAATTAATTATCTGAAGAGAAATGAAAATTAATGATCCGAAAGAGAAATGAAAATTAATGGTTTGAAAATGAGAGAGACACCCAGGAATGGGGTGGAATAACAACAGTGATGTAAAAAATGGGGAAAGGGGAAATGGGGATTGGTTTGGGGATGAAATTGTGGGGGTGTTAAAATTGGGATTTCAGCCTTCACCAACAGCTCCTTCCTGAGGGATGAGGACAAAACAAACTCCTTTCCCCACAAATGCCTTTTTCTCAGAAACTCTTTTTTTTCTTTTGCACAAGCTCCTTTTTCCCCACAAACTCCTTTTTTTTCCACAAACTCTTTTCCCCAAAAAATCCTTTACCTCAGAAACTCCTTTTCCCCACAAACTCCTCTTACCCCCAAATCTCCTTTTCCTCACAAACTCCTTTTTTTCCCCAAACTCCTTTCCCCAAAAACTCCTTTTTTTTCCACAAACTCTTTACCCCACAAACTCCTTTTTCCCCACAAACTCCTTTCCCCCAAAAAACTCCTTTTTCCCCACAAACTCCATTAGCCCACAAACTCCTTTTTCCACAATCTCTTATCCCCACAAACTCCTTTTCCCTACAGTCATTTCCCCACAAATTCCCCCACAATCTCTTATCCCCACAAACTCCTTTTACCCCCAAAACTCCTTTTCCTCACAAACTCCTTTTTTTCCCCCAAACTCCTTTCCCCAAAAATATCTTTTCCCCCAAAACGCCATTTCCCCACAAATTCCTTCCCCCACAAACTCCTTTTTTTTCCCCACAATCTCCTTTTCCCACAAACGCCTTTTCCAGACCCAAATTTCCCCAGGGAAGGGGGAGAATCTCAGCCTTCACCTGCAGCCAAGAGCCCCTCCCCAAGGGCTGGTGAGCGCCACAAATTCCTTCCCCACAAACTCCTTTTCCCCAAAAACTCCTTTCCCCAAAAAACTTGTTTCCCCCCCCAATCTCCTTTCCTGGTCCAAATTCCCTCAAAAGAGGGGGGATTTCAACACTTGCAGCCAACAGTTCCTTCCCAAGGATTGCTGAGTGTCACAAACTCGTTTTCCCCCAAACTTCTTTTCCCCATAAATGCCTTTTCCTCAGAAAATCCTTATTTTTCCCCACAAACTCATTTTCCCACAAACTCCTTTTTTTCCACAAACTCCTTTTCCAGATCCAAATTCCTTCAGGGAAGAGGGGAAACACAGAACTTCACTTGCAGCAAACAGCCCCTACTCAAGGGCTGGGGAGTCCCCAAACATCTTCTCCCCATAAATGCCTTTTCCTCAGAAACTCCTTTTACCCCCAAAACACATTTTCCCCACAAACTCCTTTTTTCCCACAAACTCCATTTCCCCACAATCTCTTATCCCCACAAACTCCTTTTCCCTACAGTCATTTCCCCACAAATTCCTCCACAAACTCCTTTTACCCCCAAAACTCCTTTCCCCACCAACTCCTTTCCCCAAAAATGCCTTTTCCCCCAAAATGCCATTTTCCTCACAAACTCCTTTTCCAGACCCAAATTTTTCCAAGGAAGGGGGAGAATCTCAGCCTTCACCTGCAGCCAAGAGCCCCTCCCCAAGGGCTGGGGAGCGCCACAAATTCCTTCCCCACAAACTCTTTTTCCCCACAAATTCATTTCCCCAAAAAACTTGTTTTTCCCTATTCTCTTTTCCTGCTCCAAATTCCCTCAAAAGAGGGGGGATTTCAACACTTGCAGCCAACAGTTCCTTCCCAAGGATTGCTGAGCGCCACAAACTTGTTTTCCCCAAACTTCTTTTCCCCATAAATGCCTTTTCCTCACAAACTCCTTTACTCGAAAAACTCCATTACCCCACAAACTCCTTTTCCCACAATCTCTTATCCCCACAAACTCCTTTCCCTACAGTCATTTCCCCACAAATTCCTCCCCAAACTCCTTTTACCCCCAAAACTCCTTTTCCTCACAAACTCCTTCTTTTCCCCAAACTCTTTTTCCCCACAAACTCCTTTCCCCAAAAATGCCTTTTCCCCCAAAACGCCATTTCCCCACAAGCTCCTTTTCCAGACCCAAATTTTTCCAGGGAAGGGGGAGAATCTCAGCCTTCACCCGCAGCCAAGAGCCCCTCCCAAAATACTGGTGAACACCACAAACGCTTTTCCCCACAAACTCCTTTTTCCCACAAACTCCTTTTCTGCACAAATTCATTTCCTCACAAACTCCTTTTCCTGATCCAAATTCCCTCAAAAAAGGGGTGATCTCAGCCTTCACCTGCAGCCAACAGTCATTTCCCAAGGATTGGTGAGCGCTACAAACTCCTTTTCCCCACAAACTCCTTTTCCCCACAAATCCCCTACAAACCCCTTTCCCCCCAAACTCCTTTCCCAGTTCTGAATTCCCGCGGGGAAGGGGAGGTGACACCAATGGAGGTGACACCAATGGAGGTGACACTGATGCCTGATGATTTTTGCCTTTCCTTTCACGTATCCTTTTTAAACTTTGATATCCTTTTATACATTTTCCGTACCCTTTATGTATCCCTTGTACCCCTCAGCCCACATGTTTATAAATTCCTATAGCTTGATATTCCAACTTAATTCAGAAATTCTTCTAAGCAGAAAGACCAAACATCCTGAAGAAAAAAATCAGTGTGTCCTGTGCTATCTTAAACCCGAGCTCCAGCCTTGGGTGAAGCCTTCTGTCCAAAATATTTTGTGCAAACTGAATTCTGGCCTCATCCAGGGGGGATTAATTAGAATAGGGGGGACATCACTGCATTTGTTAATTTTTTTATTGGGAAATCCTAGCTAGAAATGCTAATTCCTGAAATCTATAAAACTTGTATCTTATTTGGGAATCCTAGATAGACATGCTAATTCTTGAAACCTGTAGAACTTGTGTTTTACTGGGGAATCCTAGATAGATATGCTAATTCCTGAAATCCATAAAACCTGTATCTTATTGGACAATCCTAGATAGAAACACGAATTCCTGAAATCTATAAAACTTGTACCTTATTGGGGAATCCTAGATAGAAATGCTAATTCCTGAAATCTATAAAATTTGTATCTTAATGGACAACCCTAGATAAAAACACGAATTCCTGAAATCTATAAAACTTGTATCTTATTGGACAATCCTAGATAGAAACACGAATTCCTCAAAATCTATAAAACTTGTATACTATTGGACAATCCTAGACAGATATGCTAATTCCTGAAATCTATAAAACTGGTATATTATTGGACAATCTTAGATAGAAACGTGAATTCCTGAAATCTGTAAAACTGGCTTCTTATTGCACAATCCTAGCTAGATATGCTAATTCCTGAAATCCATAAAATGTGTATCTTATTGCACAATCCTAGACAGATACACGAATTCCTGAAATCTATAAAACTTGTATCTTATTTCACAATCCTAAATAGATACGCTAATTCCTGAAACCTATAAAATTGTACCCAGGCTATACACGGGTGTGCATTTTGCCATCAAGTTGTGCACCCGGGATCCCAAATCCCGAGGTAAAACCCTTTTTATCCCCTTAACCGTGTCATTATTAAAAACAAAACCGCCCGTTCAAGGTAATGACACCAATGGGAGGTGACAGCAAAGGGAGGTGACACCAGTGGGGGGTGACACCGATAGCAGCTGAGCCTCGGAGCGGGAGGACAGAGCTCGGGCTGGGCTGGGATTTGCAGGGATTGAGCTGGAAGTCAGAACTTGGCCTTGGCTTCTGAGATTGGAGCTGATGCTCTGGAATTGGGGATATCCTGGGAATGCAGGGATAGCCAGGGATCCAATATCCAAAGGATTCAGCGATATCCAAGGGATACAATAGCCAATGGATCCAATATCCAACAGATAGAATATCCAATGGTTACAATAT
>NW_026626806.1:0-1565 GCF_030028575.1 Malurus melanocephalus
CCCATTGTCACCCGTGTCCCGGTGTCCCCGCAGCGCCCCGATGACCGCTGTCACCCCATGTCCCCTGTGTCACCCATGTCACCCCACTGTCACCTGGCTGTCACCCTCATGTCACTGCAGTGTCCCCCAATGTCACCCGTGTCCCCTCAGCGCCCCGATGACCGCTGTCACCCCATTGTCACCCCATTGTACTGCAGAGTTCCCTCTGTCACCCCTCTGTCATCCCACTGTCCCCCCGTGTCCCCTCAGTGCCCTGATGACCGCTGTCACCCCATTGTCCCCTCAGCGTCCCGATGACCGCTGTCACCGTGTCCGGCTGTCCCCAATGTCACCATTGTCCCCCATTGTCCCCCCAGCGCCCCGATGACCGCTGTCACCCCCATTGTCACCCTACTGTGTCCATTGTCACCCTACTGTGTCCATTGTCACCCTACTGTGTCCCGGTGTCCCCTCAGCGCCCCGATGACCGCTGTCCCCCATGTCCCTAATGTCCCCGCTGCCACCCCATTGTCCCCCCAGCGCCCCGATGACCACTGTCACCCCAATGTCCCCTGTGTCCCTGCCGCCCCTCAGCGCCCCGATGACCGCTGTCACCCCATTGTCCCCTCAGCATCCCAATGACCACTGTCACGGTGTCCGGCTGTCCCCATTGTCCCCATTGTCCCCCCCAGCGCCCCGATGACCGCTGTCACCCCATTGTCCCCTCAGCGTCCCGATGACCGCTGTCACCGTGTCCCATGTCCATTGTCCCCCATTGTCCCCCCAGCGTCCCAATGACCACTGTCACCGTGTCCGGCTGTCCCCAATGTCACCCATGTACCCCTGTCCCCCCAGCGCCCCGATGACCACTGTCACCGTGTCCGGCTGTCCCCAATGTCACCATTGTCCCCCATTGTCCCCTCAGCGCCCCGATGACCGCTGTCACAGTGTCCCATGTCCACTGTCACCCCATTGTCCCCTCAGTGCCCCGATGACCGCTGTCACCGTGTCCGGCTGTCCCCCCAATGTCACCAATGTCCCCATTGTCCCCCCAGCGCCCCAATGACCACTGTCACCGTGTCCCCAATGTCACCCCCATGTCCCCTCAGCGTCCCGATGACCGCTGTCACCGTGTCCCATGTCCATTGTCCCCCATTGTCCCCCCAGCGTCCCGATGACCGCTGTCACCGTGTCCGGCTGTCCCCCCAATGTCACCACTGTCCCCTCACTGTCCCCTCAGCGTCCCGATGACCGCTGTCACAGTGTCCCTAATGTCACCCATGTCCCTAATGTCACCCATGTCCCCTCTGTCCCCTCAGCGTCCCGATGACCACTGTCACCGTGTCCCATGACCACTGTCACCCCATTGTCCCCCATTGTCCCCCCAGCGCCCCGATGACCGCTGTCACCGTGTCCGGCTGTCCCCCAATGTCCCCTCATTGTCCCCCCAGCGCCCCGATGACCGCTGTCACCGTGTCCGGCTGTCCCCAATGTCACCATTGTCCCCCATTGTCCCCTCAGCGCCCCGATGACCGCTGTCACCGTGTCCGGCTGTCCCCAATGTCCCCCCTGTCCCCTCAGCGTCC
>NW_026626806.1:1625-5265 GCF_030028575.1 Malurus melanocephalus
GTGTCCGGCTGGCGCTGGGCAATGGCCTCCGGGCCGAGGTGTGGACGGAGTTCCAGCGGCGCTTCGGCCCCGTGGCCATCCGGGAGTTCTACGGGGCCACCGAGGGCAACGCGGGRTTCATCAACTACACGGGCAAGRTCGGGGCYGTGGGACGGGTCAACCGCTTCCTGAAGGTGAGAGGGGTTAAAACTGAGCCTAAACCTGAGCCTAAACCTGATCCTAATCTTAAAACTGACCCTGATCCTAAACCTGACCCTACATGGGCAAGGTCGGGGCTGTGGGACGGGTCAACCACGTCCTAAAGGTGAGAGGGGGTTAAAACTGAGCCTAAACCTGAGCCTAAACCTAACATCAACCCTGATCCTAACCCTAACTCTACACGGGCAAGGTCGGGGCCGTGGGACGGGTCAACCGCTTCCTGAAGGTGAGACGGGTTAAAACTGAGCCTAAACCTGAGCCTAACCCTAAACCTGAGCCTAACCCTAAACCTCATCATAAACCTAAAACAACCCTAACCCTGACCCTACACGGGCAAGGTCGGGGCCGTGGGACGGGTCAGCCGCTTCCTGAAGGTGAGACGGGGTTAAACCTGAGCCTAAACCTGAGCCTAACCCTAAACCTGACATTAACACCAACCCTGATCCTAACCCTGATCCTACATGGGCAAGGTCGCGGCTGTGGGACGGGTCAACCACTTCCTGAAGGTGAGAGGGGGTTAAAACTGAGCCTAAACCTGATCCTAAACCTGATCCTAATCTTAAAACTGACCCTGATCCTAAACCTGACCATACACGGGCAAGGTCGGGGCCGTGGGACGGGTCAACCGCTTCCTGAAGGTGAGAGGGGTTAAAACTGAGCCTAAACCTGAGCCTAACCCTAAACCTCATCATAAACCTAAAACAATCCTAACCCTGACCCTACACGGGCAAGGTCGGGGTTAGAACGGGTCAACCGCTTCCTGAAGGTGAGACAGGGTTAAAACTGAGCCTAAACCTGAGCCTAATCTTAAAACTGACCCTGATCCTAAACCTGACCCTACACGGGCAAGGTCGGGGCCGTGGGACGGGTAAACCGCTTCCTGAAGGTGAGACGGGGTTAAAACTGAGCCTAAACCTGAGCCTAACCCAAAACCTGACCCTAAACCTGACCCTGACCCTACACGGGCAAGGGCGGGTCTGTGGGACGAGTAAATAGCTTCCTGAAGGTGAGAGGGGTTAAAACTGAGCCTAAACCTGAGCCTAAAACTGATCCTAACCCTGATCCTAATCTTAAACCTGACCCTGATCCTAACCCTGACCCTACACGGGCAAGGTCGGGGCCGTGGGACGGGTCAACCGCTTCCTGAAGGTGAGAGGGGTTAAAACTGAGCCTAAACCTGATCCTAACCCTAAACCTGATCCTAATCTTAAAACTGACCCTGATCCTAACCCTGACCCTACACGGGCAAGGTCGGGGCCGTGGGACGGGTAAACGACTTCCTGAAGGTGAGAGGGGTTAAACCTGAGCCTAAACCTGATCCTAACCCTAAACCTGACACTGACACCAACCCTGACCCTACACGGGCAAGGTCGGGGCTGTGGGACGGGTAAACCGCTTCCTAAAGGTGAGACGGGGTTAAAACTGAGCCTAAAACTGACCCTAAACCTGAACCTAAACCTGACCCTGATCCTAACCCTGACCCTACACCGGCAAGGTCAGGGCCGTGGGACGGGTAAACCGCTTCCTAAAGGTGAGACGGGGTTAAAACTGAGCCTAAACCTGAGCATAAACCTAAACCTGACCCTAAACCTGACCCTGACCCTACATGGGCAAGGTCGGGGCCGTGGGACGGGTCAACCGCTTCCTGAAGGTGAGACAGGGTTAAAACTGAGCCTAAACCTGATCCTAAAACTGATCCTAACCCTAAACCTGAGCCTAAACTTGATCCTAAACCTAACATCAACCCTGACCCTACACCGGCAAGGTCGGGGCTGTGGGACGGGTAAACCGCTTCCTAAAGGTGAGAGGGGGTTAAAACTGAGCCTAAACCTGATCCTAAACCTGATCCTAAAACTGATCCTCATCATAAACCTAAAACAATCCTAAACCTGACCCTACACCGGCAAGGGCGGGGCCGTGGGACGGGTCAACCGCTTCCTGAAGGTGAGACAGGGTTAAAACTGAGCCTAAAACTGATCCTAATCTTAAAACTGACCCTGATCCTAACCCTGACCCTACACCGGCAAGGTCGGGGCTGTGGGACGGGTCAACCGCTTCCTAAAGGTGAGACGGGGTTAAAACTGAGCCTAAACCTGAGCCTAACCCTGATCCTAAACCTGGCACCAACCCTGATCCTAACCCTGACCCTACACGGGCAAGGTCGGGGCCGTGGGACGGGTCAACCGCTTCCTGAAGGTGAGACAGGGTTAAAACTGAGCCTAAACTTGATCCTAAACCTAACATCAACCCTGACCCTACACGGGCAAGGTCGGGGCCGTGGGACGGGTCAACCGCTTCCTAAAGGTGAGATGGGGTTAAAACTGAGCCTAAAACTGAGCCTAAACCTGAGCCTAACCCTAAACCTCATCATAAACCTAAAACAACCCTTACCCTGACCCTACACGGGCAAGGTCGGGGCCGTGGGACGGGTCAACCGCTTCCTGAAGGTGAGACGGGGTTAAAACTGAGCCTAAACCTGAGCCTAAACCTGATCCTAACCCTGATCCTAATCTTAAACCTGACCCTGATCCTAACCCTGACCCTACACCGGCAAGGTCGGGGCCGTGGGACGGGTCAACCGCATCCTAAAGGTGAGACGGGGTTAAAACTGAGCCTAAACCTGAGCCTAACCCTAAACCTGACCCTGATCCTAACCCTGACCCTACACCGGCAAGGTCGGGGCCGTGGGACGGGTCAACCGCTTCCTGAAGGTGAGACGGGGTTAAAACTGAGCCTAAACCTGAGCCTAAAACTGATCCTAACCCTAAAGCTGACCCTGATCCTAAACATGACCCTACACGGGCAAGGTCGGGGCTGTGGGACGGGTCAACCGCTTCCTGAAGGTGAGAGGGGTTAAAACTGAGCCTAAACCTGAGCCTAACCCTAAACCTCATCATAAACCTAAAACAACCGTAACCCTGACCCTACACGGGCAAGGTCGGGGCCGTGGGACGGGTCAACCGCTTCCTGAAGGTGAGACGGGGTTAAAACTGAGCCTAAAGCTGAGCCTAAACCTGATCCTAAACCTGGCACTGACCCTAATCCTAACCCTGACCCTACACGGGCAAGGTCGGGGCTCTGGGACGGGTAAACCACTTCCTAAAGGTGAGAGGGGTTAAAACTGAGCCTAAACCTGAGCCTAAACCTGATCCTAAACCTGATCCTAATCTTAAAACTGACCCTGATCCTAACCCTGACCCTACACGGGCAAGGTCGGGGCCGTGGGACGGGTAAACCGCTTCCTGAAGGTGAGATGGGTTAAAACTGAGCCTAAAACTGAGCCTAACCCTAAACCTGACCCTAAACCTCATCATAAACCTAAAACAACCCTAACCCTGACCCTACACGGGCAAGGTCGGGGCTGTGGGACGGGTAAACCGCTTCCTGAAGGTGAGACGGGGTTAAAACTGAGCCTAAACCTGAGCCTAAACCTAAACCTGAC
>NW_026626807.1:0-1919 GCF_030028575.1 Malurus melanocephalus
GGCCCCCAGACCCCACCAACCTCTCACCACGTTGGCCACGTTGCAGTGGGGGTCGATGCTCCCGATGTGTTTGGGGTGCGCGGGRTTGGTGCTGCCATCGAACAGCAGGGCTGGGGGGGGGACAACAAGCTGGGGAACCCCAAAAACAGCCGGGGACACCCCCAGAGTGCCCCGGGGCTGAGGGGGGACATTTGGGGACATCTGGTCCCCGTCCCCTCCCCGGTCCCTGTCCCCCTAGTCCCTGTTCCCCATTCCCAGTCACTCTGTCCCCCATGCCGGGGTTCCCGGTCACTCTGTCCCCTGCTCCTGGTCCCTGTCCCCTCGTTGTCCCTGTCTCTCACAGTCCCTGTCCCCCCGCTGTCCCTGTCCCCAATCCCTGTCCCCTGTCCCTGTCCCCGATTCCCGGTCACTCTGTCCTCTCTCTGTCCCTGTCCCCTCCCCTGTTCTTGGTCCTTGTCCCCTCGCGGTCCCTATCCCTGTCCCCATGCCCTCGTTGTCCCTGTCCCCGTCCCTGTCCCATGTCCCTATCCCCTGTCCCTGTCTCCTGTCCCCATTCCCTGTCCCCTCTCACTCCCCATTTCCTGTCCCTGTCCCCTGTCCCTGTCCCTATTCCCTGTCCCTGTTCCTGGCCCCTCTCTGTCCCTGTCTCCTGTCCCCATTCCCTGTCCCCTCTCCGTCCCCATCCCCGTCCCTGTCCCCTCTGTCCCCTCTCTGTTCCATTCCCTGTCCCTGTCCCCTGTCCCCATGCCCTCACTGTGCTGGTTGATGAGCATGCGGATGGAGATGCGGCTCAGGTAGAAGCGGTCCAGGAAGTATTGGATGTTGTGGTTGGACACGGGGTCGTCCCCGTACGCCTCCTTGTACTCGATCACCCCCTGCGCCATGGTGGGGACAACGTCGTTGTGACGGTTCCGGATTGTCACCAGCGCGTTGGTGAACCTGCCCGGGGGACAGCGACGGCGCTGGGGACACTGTGGGGACAGTGACACTGATGGGGACACACAGGGGACAGCGATGGTGCTGGGGACACTGTGAGACAGTGATGGCACTGGAGACACTGTGGGGACACTGTGGGGACAGCGATGGCACTGGGGACACTGTGGGGACATTGTGGGGACAGTGATGGTGCTGGGAACACCATGGAGACAGTGACATCATTGGGGACACCCTGGGGACAGTGATGGCACTGGGGACAGCCTGGGGACAGCGATGGCACTGGGGACACTGTGGGGACACTGTGGGGACAGTGATGGTGCGGGGAACACCATGGAGACAGTGACATCATTGGGGACACCCTGGGGACAGTGATGGCACTGGGGACAGCCTGGGGACAGCGATGGCGCTGGGGACACCGTGGGGACAGTGACACCATTAGGGACACCGTGGGGACAGTGATGGCACTGGCGACACAGTGAGGACAGGGACAGTCCTGGGGACACCCCGGGGGACAGCCCAGGGACAGTGACACCACTGGGGACACCCCAGGGGACAGTGACACCATTGGGGACATCCCGAGGACAGCGACACTGCCCCGAGCCTGTAATGGCCCAATCCACGCCAGGATTCCTGGGAAAACCTGGAACAGGGTCCAGTGACACTTTGGGGTGACCCTGTGTGACACCATACGGATCTGGGAGGAGGTGACACCCTAGAATTGCTGTCACCCCCCTCCCCAACTCACTGTCCCAGCGTGGCCTGGTCCTCAGGGTCCTTGTCGTGGAATTCCATGATGTCCAGCAGGCTCTGGACGTACCTGGGCAAAGGGGACACGGTCACCCCACAGCTGCCACCCCACACAGAGGGGACACCCCAAACACCAGCTGAAGGGTCAGCCCCCTTCAGCCAGCACCCCCACCCCAAAATCTGTCACCCCAGGGGTCACTGCTGGCATAGGGGTCCTTGGGGACACTTGGGGACAC
>NW_026626807.1:2779-5238 GCF_030028575.1 Malurus melanocephalus
GGATCCCCTGTGGCTCAGAGCAGGTGGCACTGGTGGCACGGGGGTGTCCCCAAAGGCACGGCATGGTACCAGCCAGCGAGTGGGCACTGGTGGCACTGGTGGCACGGGGGTGTCCCCAAAGGCACGGCATGGTACCAGCCAGCGAGTGCCCTGCCTGTCACCTCCCCCYGTGTCCCCTCCCAGGGGAGGACATTTGGTGACCGTGGCAGGACACRCAGTGCTGGTGGCACCTGTGACGGCAATGCCAGCTGTGCAGGTGACAGCAGCAGGACCCAGTGGGTGACAACACTGTGGCAGTGGGACCCCAGACAAGTGGCAGTGGTGGCACACGAGTGGGAGCAGGAGCAAGCCCTGCTCGGGTGACAGTGGCGGCCTGGGAGTGACGCAGCAGGTGGCACAGTGGTGGCACAGTGGTGGCACAGCAGGTGGCACAGCGTTGTCCCCATGTCCCCAAGCCCCCCGACTGACCAGCTCTGCACCAGCTGCACCGAGGGCGTGCGCAGCACCCGGTCCGGCAGCAGGTTGATCTCCTTCATGATGTTGGACAGGCGCACGGGCAGCTCCTGCCGCAGGAAGGCGAACGACGTCTTCTCGCAGGCATTGCTGGAGCCTGGGGACACGGGGGGACATGAGGGGACACGGGGGGACAGGGAGGGACAGGGAGGGACACGAGGGGGGACGGGGTGAGTCCCCAGAGCCAGCGCTGGTGGCACTGCTGGCCCTGAGCGGGGTGGGACCGGGGGTCGCTGGGCTGGAGGGAGCTTGGGGACACTGCGGGGACACTGCCACCCCTCGGGGGGACATTGCCACCCCTAGGGGGGACACTGCCACCCCTTAGAGGGGACACTGCCACCCCCTGGGGGACACTGTCACTCCTTCGAGGGACATTGCCACCCCTCGGGGGGACACTGTCACCCCCTGGAGGGACATTGCCACCCCCTGGAGGGACACTGCCAGCCCCTGGAGGGACACTGCCACCCACTGCGGGGACACTGCCACCCCCTGGAGGGACACTACCACTCCCTGGAGGGACACTGCCACCCCCTGGAGGGACACTGCCACCTCTTGGGGGGACACTGCCACCCCCTGGGGGACACTGTCACGCCCTGGAGGGACATTGCCACCCCCTGCGGGGACACTGCCACCCCCTGGGGGACACTGTCACCCCCTGGAGGGACATTGCCACCCCCTGCGGGGACACTGCCACCCCCTGGAGGGACATTGCCACACCCTGGAGGTACACTGCCATCCCCTGGAGGGACATTGGCACCCCTCGGGGGGACACTGCCACCCACTGCGGGGACACTGCCACCTCCCGGGGGGACACTGTCACCCACTGCGGGGACACTGCCAGCCCCTGGAGGGACATTGCCACCCCCTGGGGGACATTGCCACCCCCAGGAGGGACATTGCCACCCCTCAGGGGACTCGCCCAGGGGTAGGATTGGATTGGGGGTCGCAGTCGCCCACCCTGGTGCCCAGGCCGGGGGTYCCTCACAGGGGGGATTAATGGGGTGGGTGGTCAGGATTGGGGTCTGACACCCCCTGAAGGGGAATTTGGGRACAGGGGACACCCCCAAAAAGGGTCAGGTAGGAAACACCCCAAATTTATTTATCACTCTCAATAATAACGGGGGATTTGGGGGGCTCGGAGTTACCCACTGAGGGGGGATCAGCCACCAGAACCCCCAGATTTACCCGTTAAGGGGGGAAATTCTCCAAGGGGTGTTTAGGATTTCCCAGGGGGTGTTTAGGATTCCTCAGGGGATGTTTAGGATTTCCCTGGGGGGTATTTAGGATTCCCCAGGGAGGTGTTTAGGATTTCCCAGAGGGATGTTTAGGATTTTCCTGGGGGGTATTTAGGATTCCCCAGGGGGTGTTCAGGATTCCTCAGGGGATGTTTAGGATTTCCCTGGGGGGTATTTAGGATTCCTTAGGGGGTGTTTAGGATTTCCCATGGGGTATTTAGGATTCCCTAGGGGAGTGTGTGAAGGATTCCCCAGGGGAGTGTTTAGGATTCTCCAGGGGGTTGTTTAGGATTCCTTAGGGGGTGTTTAGGATTGCCCAGGGGGTGTTTAGGATTTCCCAGAAAGGTGTTTAGGATTTCCCAAGGGGTATTTAGGATTCCCTAGGGGGGTGTGTTTAGGATTCTCCAGGGGGTTATTTAGGATTCCTCAGGGGCTGTTTAGGATTTCCTCCACGGGGTGTTTAGGATTTCCCAGAAAGGTGTTTAGGATTCCTTAGGGGGTGTTTAGGATTTCCCCGGGGGATGTTCCGGATTTCCTGAGGTGGGTGTTTAGAATTCCTCAGGGGGTGTTTAGGATTTCCTCAGGGGGATATTTAGGATTTCCCAGGGGATGTTTACGATTTCCCGGGGGATGTGTTTAGGATTTCCCGGGATGTGTGAAGGATTTCCCATGTTAAAGGAAGGATTTCCCATATTAAAGGAAGGATTTCCC
>NW_026626808.1:0-1320 GCF_030028575.1 Malurus melanocephalus
GGATCCCTTTGAGTGCCCAAGGCCAGGCTGGACATTGGGGCTGGGAGCAGCCTGGGAYAGTGGGAGGTGTCCCTGCCATGACAGGGATAGAATGAAATGAGTTAGGGTCTTTTCCAACCCAAATACTTCCAGGATTCCAGGATTCTATGGTAGAACTGCCCTTTGGTATGACTGGACATGTGGACGGCAGTCTGTCCGTGAGTCTGTCCCCGTGCGGTGGGGCCGGAGCCACCCCCTGCAGGGACCCTCCCGGGCAGCAAAGAGCCCGTTCCAGCYCGGCTGGCCTTATCTGGGGCTGCAGGGGGGGCTCCGGGCTGGGCTCCGGGCTGCCCGCGGGCGATAGCGGTGAGCAGGGCACGGCCAGGCGGGGGGCGCACCCAGCCCCGGCCCGGCTGATAGCTCGGTGTGTGCCGGGGAGGTGACACCAGCCCGAGCCCTGCGGGGCCAGGACAGCTCCGCAGCGGCACTGCGCTGGGCTGCGGTGCTGTTTCCACCTGGGCACAGCTGGAAAACCCTTGCTCCCTCAGCCCCACTGTCCTTGCCCTCCCTTCCTACCCCCACTGYCCGTGTCCCTCCCTCGGGCTGTCCCCCTCCAATGTCCCCTGCAGCCCAGGGCTGAGGGTCTGGTGGAAGCCACAGCCTGAGTCCCTCCTGTGCTGAGAGATGGAGCCCCGATGAGGGCAAGGGTGGGAGAGCAAACCATCGAGGAAAACCTCCGCCCTAAATGAGCATGTCCTGGAGGCAGCTCCTCTGCAATAAAAATCCTGCTTTTGCCCATTTCGGGATGGTTTTGCCCGAATTCTAGTGGTGAGGGATAACTCAGAGCTGTTTCACTARAATTCATCTTTCTCCCAGATATGCTGGCTCTTATGCCTGACCTTGTGCATTCAAGGTGTCACTGTCATCCCTTCAYCACGCTCAGCTCTGGACCCCAGAGCCTGTGGCACTGAGTGGCTCCAGGGCTCAGCCCACCCTGCTGGATCCCTTTGCAGGGATACAGGGACAAACAGGGTCAGGACAGCTCTGTGCTATGCMCAGGAGGCTCTTGGTGCATTTCTGCTGTATCCAGCCCCCAACCCCCGGCAGTGTCACCCGGGACCCACATTCCAGACCCAGGAGATTTCCTAGAAAATTAAAGCAATACAGTGAAAGGCTCCAAGTCAATTAAAACATGTTTGCATGAGAAGTGAGGCATGTGTTGGGATTCTGCAGGGTCAGAACCTGGATGCAATAGTCTTTGCTGGTCCTTTTTCAGGAGGAATTTGCCCATGGAAAGGGTGCTCAGGCCTTGGCAGGGGCTGCCCAGGGAGCTTTGGAGTC
>NW_026626808.1:3880-5540 GCF_030028575.1 Malurus melanocephalus
CCCAGGCTGCTCCCAGCCCCAATGTCCAGCCTGGCCTTGGGCACTCAAAGGGATCCAGGGGCAGCCACAGCTTCTCTGGGCACCCTGTGCCAGGGCCTGCCCACCCTCCCAGGGAACAATTCCTGCCCAATATCCCATCTGGCCCTGCCCTCTGGTACTGGGAAGCCATTCCCCCTTGTCCTATTTCTGCCTGCCCATTTAAAAGTCCCTCTCCAGCCTTCTCAGATCAATGAACCAGTATCAATCTGTAATTGGAATATCTCAGAGGTCCKCATGAAACTTCCTAAACTRCCCACAGACAGACCCAAAGTCACAGATTCAAAGAATCATRGAATGGTTTGGGTTGGAAGAGACCATAAAAATCAYCCAGTTCCAGCTCCCTGCAGTGGGCAGGGACACCTTCCACTAGAGCACTTTGGTCCAAGCCCCATCCAGCCCAGCCTGGAGCATTTCCAGTGTCCGTGGTTTTGTCCAGGTGCCTGACACCTCATTCATGCTGGCTTTGCCTTTCTGAGCGTGGGAACTTCACCCGAGGCCTGGCAACCAGGAAAACACCTGTGCAGGTGACAGACAGAGTCAAACAAAAGCCTTTAGCCAGACCTTGACCTGGTGGCAAGGGATGTTGCCCATCGGGCTATGACATGGCGGAGTGCTGGTGTCCGTGTGCAAGACTTTTAATTCCCAGGAAAAATTGGGAGAGACCAATGAAGGGCTAACACTGGGCACACATGGAAAGAGCAGAGGAGCCTGTTCACAGCTGCAGCCTGCCCTGGCATCCCATACAGGAATTCCTGGAAACCTGGAGCTGAGGATGTGACCTCTGCTTCACTAACACCACCCCTGGCAGTGTCCAAGGCCATGTTGGACACTCCTCATTTGGAGGAAGGTGCTCTGTCCATGGCAGGGCATGGAGCAGGATKAGCCTCAAAGCCCTTTCCAATCCAGGCAATTCCACGATTCCAAAGCACTCCCTGAGGGGTCTGTGCCTGCTKCAGGGATGGGTGGAATATCCATGCCTGGTGGTGAACAGGCAGCCAGGGGTGAAGGACAGGGAGATAAGAGCTGGCCTGAGCCCTGAGCTGGCCTGTTAAGGGACTCACAGGCCTTTCCTCGAGGACCACACCTCAGTGCAGGGTGACCACTGGGTGGGCAGCCTGACCCCCGCTGGGGACCCCCGCCTGTCCGGCCAATGGCCCCGCTGGCCGTGCCGGGGAGGGGCTGCACTCAGGGGATAAAAGCCCCGGCGGGCTCTGGGCTCAGCTACAGGGTCGGTGTCCTCCCAGAGCCCAGCAAAGCCGCCACCATGGTGCACTGGTCAGCCGAGGAGAAGCAGCTCATCGCCAGCGTCTGGGCCAAGGTCAACGTGGAGGAATGCGGCGCCGAGGCMCTGGCCAGGTGGGTCCAGCTCCGGCTGCAGCGCACAGGGAAAGCACTGCAGCCACCGCAGCGCTGACGTGTCTGTGTGTGTCRTGTCTCTGCCCAGGCTGCTGATYGTCTACCCCTGGACCCAGAGGTTCTTTGACAACTTTGGGAACCTGTCCAGCCCCACGGCCATCATTGGCAATCCTAAGGTCCGTGCCCATGGCAAGAAGGTGCTSACCTCCTTCGGAGAAGCCATCAAGAACCTGGACAACCTCAAGGTGACCTACTCCAAGCTGTC
>NW_026626809.1:0-1027 GCF_030028575.1 Malurus melanocephalus
TGTCACAATGATGTCCCCAATGTCCCCAAGGTCTCACCGGGGGTTCCCACTGACAGCACACGTCAGCACCACGGTGTCCCCTTCCCTCAGGACGCTCTGCGAGGGGTGGATCCGCGCCGAGGGGGGGTCTGGGGGGTGACAGGGGAGGTGACAGGGGGGTGACACCGCTGCTGGCACCTGGGACCCCCTGCTGGCACTGTCCCCGTGTCCCCAGTCCCTCCCAGTCCCTCCCAGTAGAACCCAGTCCCCTTTCCACCCCCAAAATCCCCATTTTTCACCCCAAAATCCCCATTTTTCGCCCTAAAACCGCCATTTTTTTCCCTCCCAGTTTTTCCCAGTATAGCCCAGTCCCTCCCAGTCCCCTCCTGGTCCCTCCCAGGTCCCTTTACACCCCAAAATTTCCCATTTTTTGCCCTAAAATCCCCATTTTTCACCCTAAAACCGCCATTTTTTTTCCTCCCAGTCCCTCCCAGTTTATCCCAGTCCCTCCCAATCCCCCTCCAGTACCCTTTTCACCCCTAAAATTCCCATTTTTCGCCCCAAAATTCTCATTTTTTACCCTAAAACCCCCATTTTTCGCCCCAAAATCCCCATTTTTCACCCTAAAACCGCCGGGTTTTTTGCTCCCAGTCCCTCCCAGTTTATCCCAGTTTATCCCAGTTTATCCCAGTCCCCTCCAATCCCCTCCCAGTCCCTCCCAGTATATCCCAGTCTCTCTCAGTCCCCTTTCCACCCCTAAAATTCCCATTTTTCACCGCAAAATCCCCATTTTTCACCCTAAAACCGCCGGGTTTTTTCCTCCCAGTCCCTCCCAGTCCCTCCCAGTTTATCCCAGTCCCTCCCAGTGTCTCACACTGCACGTCCAGCATGTACTGGGTGCTGCGGCGCTGTCCCCTGCCCAGGGCCGGGTGTGTGGCCTCGCAGGTGACGATGGCGCCGTGGTCCCTGCGCTCCACGCGCAGCCGGAGATCGCTGCGCTGCCAGAAAACCTTCCCGTCCTGGCGGTGGCTGCTGCGCCCTGGGGACA
>NW_026626809.1:3913-5584 GCF_030028575.1 Malurus melanocephalus
GTGTCCCCAAAGTGTCCCCAAGGAGTGGCAGTGTCCCCAGGATGTGGCTTTGGGGACGTGGGGAGTGGCAGGGGGTGGCTGTCACCACATCCTGGTGTCCCCAAACTGTCCCCAATGTCCCCAATGTCCCCAAGGTGTCACTTACCCAGGACAGTGAGGGTGGCGATCTGGTGGTGCGTGTCATCCGCGTAGAGCTGACAGAAATGTCACCGTGTCCCCGTGTGTCCCCATTGTGTGGCTGTCCCCAGCTGTCCCAGGGTGTCTCGGGGGTGTCCCCAAGGTGTCCCCAATGTCCCCAAGGTGTCCCCAATGTCACCTTACCCAGGACGGTCAGTGTGGCGATCTGGTGGTGCGTGTCATCGGCGTAGAGCTGACAGAAATGTCACCGTGTGTCCCCGTGTGTCCCCATTCTGTGGCTGTCCCCAGCTGTCCCAGGGTGTCCCCAGGGTGTCCCCAATGTCCCCAAGGTGTCACCTTACCCAGGACAGTGAGGGTGGCGATCTGGTGGTGATGTCATCGGTGTACAGGTGACAGAAATGTCCCCATGTCCCCGTGTGTCCCCATTCTGTGGGTGTCTCTGGGTGTCCCCAGCTGTCCCAGGGTGTCTCAGGGATGTCCCCAAGGTGTCCCCAATGTCCCCAAGGTGTCCCCAATGTCACTTACCCAGGACAGTGAGGGTGGCGATCTGGTGGTGCGTGTCATTGGCGTAGAGCTGGCACTGTGTCACCGTGTGTCCCCGTGTGTCCCCATTCCCTGTGTGTCTCTGGGGTATCTCAGGGTATCTCAGGGATGTCCCCAATGTGTCCCCAAGGTGTCCCCAAGGTGTCCCCAAGGTGTCACCTTACCCAGGACAGTCAGGGTGGCGATCTGGTGGTGCGTGTCATCCGCGTACAGCTGACAGAAATGTCACCGTGTGTCCCCATGTCCCCATTCCCTGTGTGTCTCTGGGGTATCTCAGAGTGTCCCCAGGATGTCCCCAGGGTGTCCCCAATGTCCCCAAGGTGTCACTTACCCAGGACAGTGAGGGTGGCGATCTGGTGGTGCGTGTCATCGGCGTAGAGCTGACACTGTGTCACCGTGTCCCCATGTCACCTGGCTGTCCCCGTGTGTCCCCATTCTGTGGCTGTCTCAGGGTGTTTCAGGGATGTCCCCAAACTGTCCCCAGAGTGTCCCCAAGGTGTCACCTTACCCAGCACGGTGAGGGTGGCGATCTGGTGGTGCGTGTCATCGGCGTAGAGCTGGCATTGTGTCACCGTGTGTCCCTGTGTGTCCCCGTGTCCCCATTCCCTGTGTGTCTCTGGGGTATCTCAGGGTGTCTCAGGGTGTCCCCAATGTCCCCAAGGTGTCCCCAAGGTGTCCCCAATGTCCCCAAGGTGTCACTTACCCAGGACAGTGAGTGTGGCGATCTGGTGGTGCGTGTCATCCGCGTAGAGCTGACAGAAATGTCACCGTGTGTCCCCATGTCCCCGTGTGTCCCCATTCTGTGGGTGTCTCTGGGTGTCTGTGGCTGTTTCAGAGGTGTCCCCAATGTCCCCAATGTCCCCAAAGTGTCCCCAATGTCCCCAAGGTGTCCCCAATGTCCCCAAGGTGTCACCTTACCCAGGACAGTGAGGGTGGCGATCTGGTGGTGCGTGTCATCGGCGTAGAGCTGACAGAAATATCCGCCCTCGT
>NW_026626810.1:0-1796 GCF_030028575.1 Malurus melanocephalus
TGCTGGGGCAGAGGGGCTGTGGTTGAACCTGACAGCACAGAGACCATCATTTTACTTACTAAAAAAGAGGAAATATTTCAATAATTTTTTTTTTTTTCAATAAAGATTTGATTCTTAGGGAAGCCTGCAGTTGCTGGGAGAGCAGGATAAATCCCCCCAGTCCTATTCTTTATTGCATTAATGACGTTTTAAAGTCTTGCTGGCGAGGTTTTATTCTGAGTTATACCGAGAACTCCGCAGTTCTATTTTCCTATTTCAGTTTTTACAGCTGTTTTTGCTTCCTGAGCTAGAAATACTTAAGGAATAGTGTTCTGTCCATGAAGATCATCAGATTTTGGGAATTCTTTGGTTTAGAGTGTGGAATTAAAAGCCACATCTGGAATTAAAAGTCTCCTCTGGGCTGGCTCCATGTGCTGCTGATGCTGGGGCAGAATCCCCTCCTAAAACAAATCCCAGGCTTTAATTAACCCGGCCCCTGGTGGATTAAACCAGCCCAGAAATGTGTTTAAGGAAGGCAGAAGGCAGGAGCAGTGGGGTGAGTTTTACAGAAGGTTCATTAATTGCTGGAGCAGAGCCCTGGGAATCTCCAGGGATTGCGGGATCGCGGCTGCGAGAGCAGGAGGAGGGGACGAGCCTGAGACTGCGGCACTCTTCGGTTTTTTCCAGCCCCGTTTCAGACCATTTTCAGCCCATTTTCATCTCCATTTCCAGCCCAGTTTCCATCCCGATTTCAGGCCCTTTTCCAGCCCTATTTCAGCCCCATTTCCATCCCGATTTCCATCACTATTTCAGCCCATTTCCATCCCGTTTCCAACCCATTTCTATCCCATTTCCATCCTGATTTCAGCCCGTTTCCATCCCCGTTTCCATCCCGATTTCAGCACATTTCCAGCCCATTTCCAGCCCCGTTTCCATCCCCATTTCCATCCCCATTTCCATCCCTATTTCAGCCCCTTTTCAGCCCATTTCCATCCCCATTTCCATCCCCATTTCCAGCCCATTTCCATCCCGTTTCCATCCCGATTTCAGCCCATTTCCAGCCCATTTTCCATCCCGATTTCAGCACATTTTCAGCCCGATTTCAGCCCCATTTCCATCCCGATTTCAGCCCGTTTCCAGCCCGACTTCAGCCCCTTTTTCTATCCCGTTTCCATCCCGATTTCAGCCCATTTCCAGCCCAGTTTCCAGCCCCGTTTCCATCCCCATTTCAGCCCCGTTTCCATCCCCATTTCAGCCCCGTTTCCATCCCCATTTCAGCCCATTTCTAGCCCGTTTCCAGCCCCGTTTCCATCCCCATTTCAGCCCCGTTTCCATCCCGATTTCAGCACATTTTCAGCCCCGATTTTAGCTCCGTTTCCATCCCGATTTCAGCCCCATTTCAGCCCCGTTTCCATCCCGTTTCCATCCCCATTTCAGCCCCGTTTCCATCCCGTTTCCATCCCGTTTCCAGCCCATTTCCAGCCCTATTTCAGCCCCATTTCCATCCTGATTTCAGATCCTTTTCCATCCCGATTTCAGCCCCGTTTCCATCCCCATTTCAGCCCCTTTCCATCCCCATTTCCATCCCGTTTCCATCCCATTTCCATCCCGATTTCAGATCCTTTTCCATCCCTTTTCCAGCCCATTTTCAGCCCCATTTCCATCCCTATTTCAGCCCATTTCCATCCCGATTTCAGCCCCATTTCCAGCCCCGTTTTCAGCCCCTTTTTCCATCCCTATTTCAGCCCATTTCCAGCCCATTTCCAGCCCAGTTTCCATCCCGATTTCAGCCCCGTTTCCATCCCTATTTCAGCCCC
>NW_026626810.1:2461-5596 GCF_030028575.1 Malurus melanocephalus
CCGCTGCAAAAATTGCCCCGAAATCATCTCTTTTGTGCCGTGCAGCAGAAGCACCTCCTCATCCCTCTTTTCCAATAAACGTCGCGGTGCTCAGGCTGTTGAATTCCAAGGGTCATCCTTTCAGGTGGAAAATAGCCCAGAAATGCATTTACTGCTCTGCAGGGCCGTTATCAGCAGCACTAACRCGGGTTCCTCCTGTACAGAGAGCTCCGAGGTCACCCGGGGGGAGAGAGAGAGAGAGAGAGAGAGAAAGAGAGAAAGAGAGAGAGAGAGAGAGAGAGGCTCCAGCCCATCCTCAGTTATAAATGAGAGGCTCCAGCCCATCCTGGATCACAAAAGTGAGGCTCCAGCCCATTCTTGATCACAAATGAGAGGTTCCAGTCCATTCTTGATCACAATAGTGAGGCTCCAGCCCATCCTGAATCCCAAATTAGAGGCTCCAGCCCATCCTCAGTTACAAACAAGAGAATTCAGCCCATCCTCGATTATAAATGAGAGGCTCCAGCCCATCCTCAGTTACAAACAAGAGGCTCCAGCCCATCCTCAGTTACAAATATGAGGCTCCAGCCCATCCTCAATTACAAATGTGAGGCTCCAGCCCATCCTCGATCACAAACATGAGGCTCCAGCCCATTCTTGATCACAAATGAGAGGTTCCAGTCCATTCTTGATCACAATAGTGAGGCTCCAGCCTATCTTTGATCACAAATGTGCAGCTCCAGCCCATCTTCAGTTATAAATGTGAGGTTCCAGCCCATTCTGAATCACAAATGAGAGGCTCCAGCCCATCCTCAGTTACAAATGTGAAGCTCCAGCCTATTTTTGATCACAAATGAGAGGCTCCAGCCCATCCTCAGTTATAAGCGAGAGGCTCCAGCCCATCCTCGATTACAAATGAGAGGCTCCAGCCCATCCTCAGTCACAAACGGGAGGTTCCAGCCCATCCACGATTAAAAAGGAGAGGCTCCAGCTCATCTTCAGGTACAAATGTGAGGCTCCAGCCCATCCTGGATCCCAATTGAGAGGCTCCAGCCCATCCTCAGTTATAAATGTGGGGCTCCAGCACATCCTTGATTACAAATGAGAGGCTCCAGCCCATCCTCAGTCACAAACAAGAGGCTCCTGCCTATCTTTGATCACAAACGTGAGGCTCCAGCCCATTCTTGATCACAAATGAGAGGTTCCAGTCCATTCTTGATCACAATAGTGAGGCTCCAGCCCATCTTAGTTACAAACGAGAGACTCCAGCCCATCCTGGATCCCAAATGAGAGGCTCCAGCCCATCCTCTATTAAAAAGGAGAGGCTCCAGCCCATCTTCAGTTATAAACGTGAAGCTCCAGCCTATCTTTGATCACAATTGAGAGGTTCCAGCCTATCCTAAATCACATGAGTGAGGTTCCAGCCCATCCTGGATCACAAACATGAGGCTGCAGCACATCCTAAGTTATAAATGTGATGCTCCAGCCCATCCTTGATTACAAATGTGAGGCTCCAGCCCACCCTCGATTAAAAAGGAGAGGCTCCAGCCCATCCTCAGTCACAATTGAGGGGTTCCAGCACATCCTCGATTACAAACGAGAGACTCCAGGCAATCCTGTGTCACAAAGGAGAGGCTCCAGCCCATCCTAGATTACAAACATGAAGCTCCAATCTATCTTTGATCACAAACGAGAGGCTCCAGCCCATCCTCAGTTATAAATGAGAGGCTCCAGCCCATCCTCGATCACAAACGAGAGACTCCAGCCCNCCTCGATTAAAAAGGAGAGGCTCCAGCCCATCTTCAGTTACAAATGTGAAGCTCCAGCCTATCTTTGATCACAATTGAGAGGTTCCAGCCCATCCTGGATCACAAATGTGAGGCTCCAGCCCATCTTCAGTTACAAATGTGAAGCTCCAGCCCATTCTTGATTACAATTGTGGGGCTCCAGCCCATCCTCAGTTATAAACGAGAGGCTCCAGCCCATCCTGGATCACAAACGTGAAGCTCCAGCCTATCTTTGATCGAAAATGTGAGGCTCCAGCCCATCCTAAATCACAAATGTGAGGCTCCAACCCATCCTCAGTTCCAATCGTGAGGCCCCAGCCCACCCTCGATTAAAAAGGAGAGGCTCCAGCCCATCTTCAATTACAAATGTGAGGCTCCAGCCCATCCTCAATCACAAATGTGAAGCTCCAGCCTATCTTTGATCAAAAATGTGAGGCTCCAGCTCATCCTCAATCACAAAAGTGAGTCTCCAGCCCATCCTCGTTAAAAAAGAGAGGCTCCAGCCCATCCTGAATCACAAATGTGAGGCTCCGGCCCATCCTCAGTCACAATTGAGGGGCTCCAGCCCATCCTCGATTACAAACGAGAGACTCCAGGCAATCCTGTGTCACAAAGGAGAGGCTCCAGCCCATCCTAGATTACAAATATGAAGCTCCAACCTATCTTTGATCACAAACGAGAGGCTCCAGCCCATCCTGGATCACAAACGAGAGGCTCCAGCCCATCCTCGATTAAAAAGGAGAGGCTCCAGCCAATTCCTGATTACAAATGTGAGGCTCCAGCCTATCTTTGATCACAATCGTGAGGCTCCAGCCCATCCTCGATTACAAATGTGAGGCTCCAGCTCATCCTCAGTTATAAATGTGAGGCTCTAGCACATCTTCAGTCACAAATGTGAGGCTCCAGCCCATCCTCAGTTAAAAACATGAGCCTCCAGCCTATCTTCGATCACAAACATGAGGCTCCAGCCCATCCTGGATCACAAAAGTGAGGCTCCAGCTCATCCTCGATTACAAAAGTGAGGCTCCAGCCCATCCTCAATCACAAACGTGAAGCTCCAGCCTATCTTTGATCGAAAACGTGAGTCTCCAGCCCATCCTGAATCACAAAAGTGAGTCTGCAGCCCATCGTCAATTAAGAAGGAGAGGCTCCAGCCCATCTTCAGTTACAAAAGTGAAGCTCCAGCCTATCTTTAATCACAAATGAGAGGCTCCAGCCCATCCTCGATTAAAAAGGAGAGGCTCCAGCCCATCCTGGATCACAAACATGAGGCTGCAGCCCATCCTCAGTTATAAAAGTGAGGCTCCAGCCCATCCTCAGTTAGAAAGGAGAGGCTCCAGCCCATCCTGAATCGCAAATGTGAGGCTCC
>NW_026626811.1:0-5331 GCF_030028575.1 Malurus melanocephalus
GGGAAAGGGGTAGCAAGACAATGGGGACAATGTGGGACAGAGAGAGACAGAGGGGACAGGCTGGGTGGTGGCCCAGGGCTTAGGGACCCCTCCTCACAACCCCAGTCTGTCCCTGCCAGCAGCTCTGGCTCCCCGATGTCACCCTGTCCCCAATGCCACCATGCCCCTCATGTCCCCCTCAGCCTGCCGAGCGCTGGTGGACGAACTGGAGTGGGAAATCGCCCAGGTGGACCCCAGAAAAACCATCCAGATGGGTTCATTCCGCATCAACCCCGACGGCAGCCAGTCCGTGGTGGAGGTGAGACCCCTCCGGCCGTCCCCACCGTCCGTCCCCACCGTCCGTCCCACGCCGGGGTGACCCCGCTGACCGCTGCCCCGGTGGCCGTAGGTGCCGTACGCCCGTTCTGAGGCGCATCTGACGGAGCTGCTGGAACGAGTGTGCGAGAAAATGAAGGAGTACGGAGAGAAATTGGACCCAGGCACGCAGCGCAAGAGCTACGTGCGTGTCATCTCCCACGACGGCACCAAAATGGACCTGGCCGGAGTCAAATTCGACGGGGACGTCACCGCCAGCCTCAAGTTTGCGGTGGGTGCGGGGTGGGGGAGGTGCTGGGGGGGGTGGGTGGGTGTCACCGGTGTCATTGGTGTCACCGGGGCTGTGTCACCCTGCTGCAGTGTGAGAGCATCGCTGAGGAATACGAGGATGAGCTGATCGAGTTTCTGTCGCACGAGGCTGAAAATGTCAAGGACCGGCTGTGCAGCAAGAGGACGGGTGAGCACGGGGGTAATGGGGTGGGATTGATGGGGTGGGATTTATGGGATGGATTAGGATGGGATCCGTGAGATGGGGTGGGATGGGATGGAATGGGATTTATGGGATAGGATCTATGGGGTGGGATTTATGGGATGGGTTGGGATGGGATGGGATCCTTGAGATGGGATGGGGTGGGATTGATGGGATGGGATTTATGGGGTGTATTAGGATGGGATCCATGGGATGGGGTGGGATGGGATCCATGGGATTTATGGGATGGATTGGGATGGGATGGGATCCTTGGGATGGGATGGGATCCATGGGATGGGATGGGGTGGGATGGGATGAGATGGGATGGGATTTATGGGATAGGATTATGGGATGGGATGGGGTGGGGTGGGATTTATGGGATGGATTGGGATGGGATGGGATCCTTGGGATGGGATGGGATGAGATCCCATCAGACCCAGAGCCAGTTCTGTCCCTGGAGCTCCCCTGATGTCCCAGGGGTCTCTCCCGCTGTCCCTGGGGTCTCTCCTGCTGTCCCTGGGGTCTCTCCCGCTGTCCCTGGGGTCTCTCCCGCTGTCCCTGGGGTCTCTCCTGCTGTCTCTGGGGGTCTCTCCCGCTGTCCCTGGGGTCTCTCCCGCTGTCCCAGTAGCCGTGGCTGCTCCCTCTTGCTGGGATGGGATTTTCAGCCGGCCCCAAGCGGGGAGGAGCCGCGAGTTGTCCCCAAATCCCATCACCCCGTCCCATCCCGGGGCTGGCGCTGCGGGAGGGGTTTTTTTGGGATGCTGGGGCCGAGCCAGCACAGTTGCTGTGGCCTCTCCTGGCACAGCCCACGGCCCTGGCCCCGTCCCGGGGCTATTTCCAGCTCRCAAACAGCCAGGTCAGGGCACGAGGTGACCTTTGGGCCACTCCAGTGCCGGACGGGGCCCCAGACGGGGCTGGGACAGGTCCCTTTGTGCCTGGCACAGGGAAATTCTCCTGTGCAGGGGATCCTGAGGGGCTCCGTGGTGGCTTCTCCTGTGTCCAGTGGCCACAGGGGCCAGAGTTGGGTTGGTGGCTCTGTCCAAACGGCCACATTTGTCATCAACCACAGGACAAAGCCGGGGAAGTGCCACTAGCCCTGGCTTAGGTCACAGCAGGGACCGGTCCTGGTGCCAGGGCAGGAGGGGACAGGGCACCGTGGAGGGTCCCCAAGGGCTGTGACATGTCCTGAGTGTCCCCAAGGGCTCTGCCATGTCCTGGGACTCCCATGGGGCTCTGCCACTGAGGGTCCCCAAGGGCTCTGTCGTGTCCTGAGTGTCCCCCAGGGCTCTGCCACATCCTAAATGTCCCCCTGTGTCCCCACAGACCTGTGTGACCACGCCCTCCACATCCCACACGACGAGCTGTGACAGCCTCCAGAGCAGGGACGGTGCCAGGAGCCACCAGGATGTCACCAGGATGTCACCAGGATGTCACTGGGATGCCCAGACCCTCCGGGAACCCCGGAGCCGCCGCCTCACCCCGTCCAGAGTCCCTGTCCTAATTTATTCCCCATCCGGGGACACCGGGACGGCCACGGGGCCGTGTCCTCGCTCTCACAGGGACATTTCAGGGACATTCCTGCCCCGTGCCGGGGATGCGAGGGGACACTGGGGGACACCGGGACTCGGTCCCCCCGGGGAGGGGGTTTGGGGACACCCCCACCCCGCTGCAGGCAATAAAGGGGCCATGGGCCCACCCCAGGGCAGCTCTGCTCCCGTGTGCACATGGGCTGGGGGACAGCGCTGTCCCCACGTGTCCCCTGGTGGCGGTGGTCACCTCATGGGACAGCTCTGTGTCACCATGGGGGTCACCTCTGTGTCACCCCAATGAGGGGGTTCTGGCCCTCAGCTGTCACCCTGTGTCGCCCAGTGTTGTCCCATCATTGAGATGGCTCCGTGGGCGTTCTGGCCCCTCTGCTGTGTCACTCCATGTCACCCTGTGTCACCTCATGTCATCCCTTCGTGGCGATGCTGGCCTCTGGTGTGTCACCCCATGTCACCTGGCCAGGTTGCAGAAACACCAGGAGGGGTTGGCAGCGGTCCCCCTGTGTCACCTTGTGTCACCCATTGCACCGGGGCCACTGGGACAATGCCCCGGGGTCACTGGGGGACGGTGACACGCCACCCGCTGATGTCACCGCCCAACCAGGGTCGTGCCACAGCAAATCGCCTTGAGCCACTGTGGCCACGTGCAGGGTGACATCACGGTGACATCATACCGCGCGGTGTGGCGCGCCTGGTGACGTCACGGGGCTGCCCCACCCCCCCACCGAGGCACCGGGGATGACACGGGGCCGTGACGTCACGCCCCGCGGCCGGTGACGCCACGACACGGGGCGGGCACCCCCTCACCCCACCCCCGGTCCTGATCAGGCGAACGCGGCGGCCACCTATGGCTCGCGCCCCCCGCCGCCTCATTAGCATGGCCCCGCCCCGGGGCGCGCCGCTCGGCCAATAGCGAGCGGCTCTGCCCAKAGRRGGGCGGGGTTATGCTAATGACCAGCGCCGCGCGCCGTCCCGCCCTCACGCTGAGGACCCCCGGCCGCCGCCGCTCCGGCCCCGCTCCCGCCCCGATCCCGATCCCGGTCCCGGCCCCGCTCCCGGCCCGGCCCCGCTCTGTCCCGGCCTGTCCCGTCCCGGTGCCGCCATGACGCTCCTCGCCGCCGGCAGCCGGGCGGCCGCGCGCCTCCGCGGGCCCAAGGTGAGCGCGCCCGGCCCGGCGCGGCCTCGCCGTGCCTTAAAGGGGCGACGCCGCGGGGGGAAGGGAGGGCGGGGGGTTCCGGTTCTTAAAGGGGCGACGCGGGGGGCGCTGCCTTAAAGGGACCGCGCGGTGGCAGCGGAGGAGGGGGGATGGGACCGGGGGGGGACCGGGATGGCCATGGGGACCGGCACCGGGGTGGGCGCGGGGCCGCAGCGGCAGCATGTGGTGGGAACCGGCGCTCCCGGCGCGGCCTTGTCACAGCCGGGGGCACCGGGAGCGGCTCGGGGAGCTCCGGGACCGAGCCGCTCTCGGGGGGCTCCGCCGCTCTCCCAGCCCCATCCGGGGGTCCCCGCTCTGGGGGCTCCGGTCCCGCCGCCCAAACCCCCGGTGTGCGGCTTATGAGGGTCCCCGGTGCCCCCCGAGAGCCCCGCACCGGCCCCGGGAGCCCCCGCCCGGCGGCACCGGCAGTGGGAGGGTGGAGGCGGGGATCCCCCGCTGCCGCCGCCGCCCTTCCCGGGCGTCCCGGTGCCGTAGAGGACAACGGGGTCACAGCGAGGGGGGACCCCCGTGCGGGCCGAGCGCCGGTACCGGGCCGGAGCGGCCTCGTCCGCCCCTCGGGTGTGTTTGCCTTGGCCGCGGCCCCGGCGTTTCGTAACGGGCGTCGCGGTGTCTTTATCGCCCGGGCGATATTTTGGGCTATTCCTGTTGCCCCACTTGGCCCTGCTCACCCCGGGCACCGGGGGCACCGGGACCGCCCCGCCGGGCCGAGCCCTGACCGACCCCCGATCCTCCCCCTCGTCCCGAACCGGGGACCCCGAACCGGGGACCCCCCGCCCCCCGAACGCAACGGGAGCYCCCGGAGGGTCCCCCCGCAGCCGGTGCCCGGTGCCACCGCCTACACGTGTGACCTTGAGCCGGTGGCACCTCGGTGACAGCGGGGACGAGCCGTGGGGACCCCCGGAGCGGGGTGACACCGGGGGTGACACCGGGGGTGACACTCGGGCGAGGGAGGGGCCCCCGCGGCGGCGACAGCGGCCGCCTTGACCTTGGGCTTCCCGCCGCCGCCTCCATTGTTCCGCCGGCATTTTCCCTTCCCGGAGCCGCCTGTTGCGGGGGGACGCGGCCCCGCCACCCGCCGCGGCCACGCCCGGGCTACCGGGGACCCCCCTGGCCGGGCCGGGGGCTTTCGGGGGACCGGGGGACACCGGGGGGGTTCTGTGCGRCGCGGCCCCCCCGCCTTCCCCCCGCGTCCTCCCGGCAGCCAGTGGAAAAAACGAGTCATGTTCTGGCAATGCCGCAGGCGCTGCCGCAGCAGCTCCCGGCCACGGGGAGCCTCGGGGTGTCCCCGTGGCTGTCACCCCCGGTACGGCGTCCCCCGGTGTGCCCCGGTGTCCCCCGGTGTTCCCAGCGGTGTGTTCCCGGTGTGTCCCCGCCGGCCCGAGTGGCCGCGGTTGGCGGTTCCCACGCGTGGGCGAGGAACAAAGTTCGGATTCCCCGGCTCAGGAAAACCGCGGCCGTGGCTGGTCGGGCTGGGCTCCAGGAGGGAGAGAGAGAATTCCCAGCGCCGGGGCCGCCGAGGGCAGCGCGGGGCCGGCCCGGCTGATCCACCGCTGATCCGCGTGGGCGACGGGAGCGGCTCCGGACACCGCCGGACACGGCGTCCTTGGGAACCGGGGGGGCTCCGGGGCTTGGGGAGGGTCCAGGGCTTAGGGGGGGTCCCCAAAATGAGGTTCTGCCCCGGTGATGAGGGGTCACTTTGTCCCTTTTCCTGCAGAATGCACCGTGTGTCCTCTTTGCTGCTCGCCACGCCAGCGCGGCCACGGTAAGGGGGGCCCTGTCCTGTCACC
>NW_026626812.1:0-1084 GCF_030028575.1 Malurus melanocephalus
CTTTGGGTTACCCATCAAACCCCAATAATCATCAAGATAAAAACATTGCCTTGACTTCCAAAGGAGCATTTTCAGAAGGGTTTTGCAGAATTCCAGCCTGGAATTGTTTTKCCTGGTGGAAGATCTCAGATTTTGCATCAATAACCTCGGGAGCCGCTGTCCACACGGATAAAAGGATGAATTATGTAATCTGGGAAAAAAAAAAAGGCTGGGAGAAAACTGAAACCTCCAGCCCTGAGCACAAACACCACAAAACACAAACAGCAGGAAAAATGGGATCTGAGGAAAAGCAGGCAGAGGTTACAGCTCATTCCTCACAGGAAAAAAAAACCTCACAGGACAGACCTGAGTGCTGCAAACTGCCAGGATTTGAGAGAGTTTTACTTCAAGGTGTTAAATCTCTTATTTGGAAGAAAAAAAAAGTTTTTTCCTGAAGGGTGATGTCCATCAGGGAATGCTGAGGAATGCTTTATTTAATTTAAAGATGTTAAAATTCTTATTTTTTAAATCATCCATCAGGGGAAGGGAATGCTGAGGATTTATCGAGGGGTGTCACTCCATTTAAAGATGTTAAAACTCTTATTTTATAAATTGTCCATCAGGGAAAGGGAATGCTGAGCATTTATCGAGGGGTGTCATTGCATTTAATGTCAAAACTCTTATTTTATAAATTGTTCAAAAAGGAAAGGGAATGCTGAGCATTTATTGAGGGGTGCCATTGCATTTAAAGATGTTAAAACTCTTATTTTATAAATTGTTCAGCAAGAAAAGGGAATGCTGAGGATTTATTGAGGGGTGTCACTCATTTTAAAGATGTTAAAACTCTTATTTTATAAATTGTCCATCAGGGAAAGGGAATGCTGAGCATTTATCAAGGGGTGTTACTCCTTTTAAAAATGTTAAAACTCTTATTTTATAAATTGTTCAGCAAGAAAAGGGAATGCTGAGGATTTATCAAGGGGTGTTACTTCATTTAAAGATCTTAAAATTGTTATTTTTTAAATCATCCATCAGGGAAAGGGAAAGCTGAGCATTTATCGAGGGGTGTCATTGCATTTAATGTTAAAACTCTTATTTTATAAAT
>NW_026626812.1:5204-6942 GCF_030028575.1 Malurus melanocephalus
CGGCACCCCAAATTTGGGGTGAGCAGCAGCCAAATCCTATTTTTTCCCCGTGCCTCTGTTAAAATCTGCTTTTCCTGGGTGATTTTGGGCTGTTTTAAAAGCGAAACCTTGTTGCCATGGAGACCGTGAGCGGGTCAGCGCATCCGCCGGGAGCAGGGCTGGGATTTTGGGATCTTGGTCCATCCCCGGCATCGCACGAGGCACGGATCCCGCTCATCCAGATCTGCATCCCGGCAATTCCCGGAGCGCCGCTGTCCCGATTCCAATCCCGATCCCGATCCCGATCCCAATCCCACCAGGGACACAGCCCCAGAGCGATGCTGTCCCGATCCCAATCTCGATCCCAATCCCGATCCAATCCCAATTCCATCATGGACACAACCCCGGAGCGCCGCTGTCCCTGATCCCAATCCCAATCCCGATCCCAACCCCAATCCCAATTCCACCATGGACACAGCTCCGGAGCATTGCTGTCCCTGATCCCGATCCTGATCCTGATCCCAATCCCAATTCCATCATGGACACAGCCCCAGAGCGTTGGTGTCCCCGATCCCAATCCCAATCCTGATCCCACCGTGGACACAGCCCCGGAGTGCCGTTGTCCCAATCCTGATCCCAATCCCAATTCCACCATGGACACAGCCCCAGAGCGCCGCTGTCCCCAATCCCAATCCCAATCCCAATCCCAATCCTAATCCCGATCCCAATCCCAATCCCAATCCTGATCCCAATCCCAATTCCACCATGGACACAGCCCCGGAGCGCCATTGTCCCAATCCCAATCCCGATCCCAATTCCACCATGGACACAGCCCCAGAGCACTGCTGTCCTGATCCCAATCCCAATCCTAATCCCAATCCCAATCCCAATCCCAATCCCAATCCCGATCCCAATTCCATCATGGACACAGCCCCGGAGCACCCCTCATCCTGTGAAGTCCCCAAAAAGGATCAGTTTGGGGTTTTTCCTTTGGGATCTGCTTGCAAACACAACAGCACAACATCTGAGGAGCACCGAGCGAGGGTTTAATTGGGGCTGCAATTAGAACGTGGAGAAACATTCAATTAAGGCACCGAGATTCCCAGAGGAAAATCGGGAATGTGCGGGAGGCTGCTGGCTGTGCTGATGACGGAATTAAGGAGTGGAGCCAATTTTCCTACTCCTTGTTTTATAATTAAAAACGAAAAAAAAAATCCATTTAATTTCCTTTTACTGTTGTTTCAACCTTGTGAAGGTTTTTTGGGGTCGGGGAATATCCTGAGCGGGAAGGGACACACAGGATCACGGATTCAACCGCTGTCACTGCCTGGATATCCCAAAATTCCATCCTGAGCATCCCTGGCAGCGCTGTCCAAACGCTCCTGGAGCTCTGACAGCCTCGGGAATGTCCCCATTCCCTGGGGACAGCAGAAACTTTCCCTGATTTCCAGCACCACACAGGACATGCTCCACGTCCACAGCCACATCAGGGAACTCTGGAAAAAGTGCCAGCAGTGATTCCCATCATTCTGACCTTGTCCACAGGAGCAGAACCCTGCAGGAACTCGAGATATCCTGGAATTCTGCCCAGTGAGAGCCTTTCCCAGCTGGAAGCTGTAGGGAAGCAGGGCTGGRCTCTGCTCCTCGTTTTCCCAGGATTTCTCCTTGGCAAGGAGCACCGTGACCCTCGCCAAGGTCACTGCAGGCATTCCCAAAACCCAACTGTGCCCTTGGTGGGATGGGTTCTGTGCAGATGGCA
>NW_026626813.1:0-3513 GCF_030028575.1 Malurus melanocephalus
ACTGGGATGGGACTGGAAGGGACTGGGATGGACTGGGAGGGACTGGGAGGGGTTTGGGATGAACTGGGTTATACTGGGATGGGATTGGGGCGGACTGGGATAAACTGGGATAAACTGGGATGTACTGGGAGGCACTGGGAGGGTCTGGGATGGACTGGGAGGCACTGGGATAAACTGGGAATGGACTGGGATGGGACTGGGAGGGGATGGGATGGGATTGGGGTGGACTGGGAGGGGACTGGGATGGGCTGGGAATGGACTGGGATGGACTGGGATGGGATTGGGGCGGACTGGGATAAACTGGGAATGGACTGGGATGGACTGGGAGGCACTGGGATGGGACTGGGAAGGACTGGGATAGACTGGGAGTTACTGGTGGGCACTGGGAGTTACTGGGAGGTTTCTGGGAAAGCCGTGGGAGGGTCACTGGGGGGTTCCTGGGGGTTTGTATTGGTTTATACTGGTTTATACTGGTTTATACTGGTTTATACTGGTTTGTAGAAGTCTGTAGTGGTTCATACCGATTCATACTGGTTCATACTGGTCTGTACTGGTTCATACTGGGCAGTGCCGGCCGAGCAGCGCGGGGGCGAGTACGACCTGGCCGCGGTCCGGCTCTGCTTCCAGGTGTGGGTGAGGGGCCCGGGGGGGCTGCAGCCCCTCCCCCCCGTCCTGTCCCAGCCAATCTACGACAACCGTGAGTGGGGACACCCTGGGGACAGCTTGGGGACAGATGGGGACACTCTGGGGACACCCTGGGGACAGCTGGGACAACTGGGGACATCCTGGGGACAGCTGGGGACAACTGGGGACACCCTGGGGACATTCTGGGGACATCCTGGACACGCCTGGGACATTCTGGGACACCCTGGGGACACACCTGGGAACACCTGGGGACACACCTGGGGACAACTGGGGACACTCTGGGGACAGCTGAGACAACTGGGGACATTCTGGGGACACACTGGGGACACCCTGGGGACATTCTGGGGACCCTCTGTGACACGCTGGGGACAACTGGGGACAACTGGGGACACCCTTGGGATACCTGTGACACCCCTGGGGACATTCTGGGGACCCTCTGTGACACCCTGGGGACAACTGGGGACAACTGGGGACACCTTGGGGACACCTTGGGGACAATTGGGGACATCCTGGGGACACCCTGGGGACAGCCTGTGACACTCTGGGGACACCCCTGACCACCCTGCTGTCCCTGCTGTCCCCAACGTCCCCCTGTCCCCAATGTCCCCGCAGAGGACATCGAGGTGCATTTATCCCAATGTCCCTGCTGTCCCCAATTCCCCCAATGTCCCCAATGTCCCCGTGTCCCGGCAGCGGACATCGAGGTGCGTTTATCCCAATGTCCCCAATGTCCCCAATGTCCCCAATGTCCCCAATGTCCCCAATGTCCCCAATGTCCCCGCAGAGGACATCGAGGTGCATTTATCCCAATGTCCCTGCTGTCCCCAATTCCCCCAATGTCCCCAATGTCCCCGTGTCCCGGCAGCGGACATCGAGGTGCGTTTATCCCAATATCCCTGATGTCCCCATGTCTATGCTGTCCCCCCGTGTCCCAATGTCCCCCTGCTGTCCCCACAGAGGACATCGAGGTGCGGTTCTGGGCCGAGGGCTGGGAGGCCAAGGGCTCGTTTGCGCAGGCCGACGTTCACCGCCAGGTCGCCATCGTCTTCCGGACGCCGCCGTTCCGCGACCCCGCCCTGCGCGCGCCCGTCACCGTCCGCATGGAGCTGCAGCGGCCCTCGGACCGGCAGAGGAGCGCGCCCGTGGATTTCAGATACCTGCCACATCAGGGTGCGTGGTTATAGGGTCAGGAGAGTTATGGGATCAGAGTTATGGGGTCAGGGTTATGGGATTGGGGTCAGGGATATAGGATCGGGGTCATTGGGGTCATTGCTGTGTCCATTGGGGACATCCCGGGTCACTGCAGCGGCCCTCGGACCGGCAGAGGAGCGCGCCCGTGGATTTCAGATACCTGCCACACCAGGGTGGGTGTTTGTAGGGTTTATAGGGTCAGGGATATGGGATCGGGGTCAGGGATATAGGATCGGGGTCATTGGGGTCATTGCTGTGTCCATTGGGGACATCCCGGGTCACTGCAGCGGCCCTCGGACCGTCAGCGCAGCGCTCCAGTGGACTTCAGATACCTGCCACACCAGGGTGGGTGTTTGTAGGGTTTATGGGGTCAGGGTTATGGGGTTAGGGTCATTGGGGTCATTGGGGACATTGGGGACACGGCAATGTCACCAGAGTGGCCCTCGGACCGCCAGCGGAGCGCTCCCGTGGATTTCAGATACCTGCCACACCAGGGTGGGTGTGTGTGGGGTCAGGGATATGGGATTGGGGTCAGGGATATGGGATATGGGTCATTGGGGACATTGCTGTGTCCATTGGGGACATCCCGGGTCACTGCAGCGGCCCTCGGACCGGCAGAGGAGTGCGCCCGTGGACTTCAGATACCTGCCACACCAGGGTGGGTGTTTGTAGGGTTTATGGGGTCAGGGATATGGGGTTAGGGTCATTGGGGTCATTGGGGTCATTGGGGACATTGAGGACACTGGGGACACGGCAATGTCACCAGAGCTGCCCTCGGACCGGCAGCGGAGTGCGCCTGTGGACTTCAGATACCTGCCGCACCAGGGTGCGTGGTTATAGGATCAGGGATATGGGATTGGGGTCAGGGATATGAGATCGGGGTCATTGGGGACACTGGGGACATCGCCGTGTCCCCAGAGCACCCGTCAGCTGGTCACTGTGTCACTGTTACTGGTGTCACTGTCACTGATGTCACTGGTGTCACCGGTGTCACTGTTACTGATATCCTTGTTACTGATGTCACTATCGCTGATGTCACCGGTGTCACCCGTGTCACTGTCACTGGTGTCACTGGTGTCACCGGTGTCACTGTCACTGGTGTCGCTGCTGTCACTGTCATTGGTGTCACTGATGTCACTGTCTCTGTTGTCACTGTCACTGTTGTCACTGTCACTGTCACTGATGTCATTGTTGCTGTCACTGTCACTGATGTCACTGGTGTCACCGGTGTCACTGTTACTGATATCCTTGTTACTGATGTCACTATCGCTGATGTCACCGGTGTCACTGTCACTGTGTCGCTGCTGTCACTGTCGCTCGTGTCGCTGATGTCACTGATGTCACTGTCATTGTCTCTGTCACTGTCACTGATGTGACTGTCATTGGTGTCACTGTTGTCCTTGGTGTCACTGTCAGTGGTCTCGCTGTCACTGTTGTCACTGTTGTCACTGTCGCTGATGTCAGTGTCACTGATGTCACTGTCACTGATATTATTGTTGTCACTGATGTCGCTGTCACTGTCACCGGTGTCACTGTCACTGATGCCATTGTCACTGTCACTGATGTCATTGTCACCCTTGTCACCATTGTCACCGCGCAGGGGATCTGCAGTGCATTGAGGAGAAGCGCAAACGGACGCGTGAAACGTTCCGCTCCTTCGTCCAGCGCAGCCCCCTG
>NW_026626814.1:0-1015 GCF_030028575.1 Malurus melanocephalus
AGGAGTGGAGTAAAAGGAACTATGGAAGAAATCATTGCGAGAGAGAGGAATGAGAACTTTTTCTGAAGGACATTTTCATTGAGACTATTATATGAACATTTGGAAATAACATTAGTAAAGGAAATAGAAGGACAGAAGACATGAAGAAAGAACAAGAGGAGGCGGAGGTAAAATTGTGACATTTGAGAGCACTAATAAGAGAGGGAGAGAGAACAAGGAAAGTGATGGGAAAAGGAGAAAAAACCAGATATATTAGCAGAAGAGAAGGATATGTCAAGGAACGGAGCTATATAAGAAAAAACCAAGACAGACAGGGAGCAAGGAAGAAACGAAGAATGAAAWTTTTTAAAAAACGAATATGGAAGAAAACGAAGGATGATAAAGGACCGGATCAGCACTCACCGATCTTTGTCTAGAAGCTGAACAGAACGGGTCCCTAACAGCCTTTCACTGGACAGAGGACCGCGCCCCGGCGGTGATACCCTGTAATGATCGCTGAGGGCTCCGACTTTATGTTCTCAGCCGCGGCGTTGCGGGCGACAGACGAGTTGCCAGGGCGGGTGAAGACGAGAGAAGGTTGGAAAGAGAAGGAAAAAATGGCTTAAAGAGCATGGCACGGAAAAAATGGCTTAAAGAGCAGGACAATAAATGAAAAGGACAAGCAACAGGAGACGCAACGGTAGACAAAGGAATAGGAATACGATAAAGAATGGGACAGAGAAGGGAAACTCAAACCGATGAAAATCATAMAACCAGAAGGAAGAAAGGAAGGAAAAGAGGAGGGAACGAAATTACCCTGTGCAAGAAACAGCATGGAAAAGTGAAAAAGACAAAAAAAAGACAGATGGGAACAGGCACCGGAGGAGATGGCCATGACGGAGCGGAGGCGCCGGCGATGTCAGGGAGCGTATGTGGCGGCGGAGCAGCGCACGGTGTCGCTGCAGGCTCAGGAACGGCGTCTCGGCGGCTGAGCGGCTCCGCCCCGGTGCGGCGGAGAGCCCGGCTGTGAGCGCGG
>NW_026626814.1:5180-6963 GCF_030028575.1 Malurus melanocephalus
TCTACTCATTGTCTCCTTCCTTTGCCCTTTCTCACCTGCCCCAGGTGCGGCTGGTGCTGGGAGTCAGGCTCATTTCCGGCGCCCCGAGAGCGGTCGGTGCTTGAGGGATGCTTAAGGATGTCGATGGCACCTTTGTATCTGCCTCCCGCKCCTCCCCGATATCCCATCTCTCTTGGTGACATGAGGGGAAAATAAGGTCTTTTGGCAATCCGAAGCAGTTACGGTGCACAGCTGAGGTTTGATGTTTTAGTTGTTYTGCCCTAGAATGTATTCACTGCTGATTGYTYTGAGAGGTGCWSCAAGRTGTCAGCTTTTCAAGCAACTCTSCTGCTTACYGGTGGGTGGCATTTCGACCCGTGCATGCTGAAGGGGCAGAAGAACTGCAGCTTGCGATGTTTGCAGTCCCTCAGGGGCTGCATATTGCTATATTGCCTTTGGTGACTACTCTTTGGTTTTAATCTGGTTCCTTATGGAAAACACTTATCTCTGGTTCTGCTCACTAAGAAATCTGATGCAAGGTTACAATTGYGCTGCATGGACAAAATTTTTCTGGTTTCCTTCTTCCACGAGACTCAGTAAGAAAGCAGGAGGTTGTGACTAACTTTCCCATGATCTTTTTCCATGTATCATGTTGCTTTAATTAGTAGCATGAAGTGTAGGGGCAGAGGAATATCCACCAAGGTAAGCATTACAAGCAGGAATATTCTTTTTGTTTTCCTGCTGCCCCTGTTCCCGAGGTTGTGGATTTGTAATCCTGGCCTGAAAAATAGCATGAAAAACATTGGCCTGTTTTGATGTTCTTACAAAATTCACATGACAACATCATTTCAGAAGCTCTGGCAATATCCCCATTAATGAAGAAATAAAGTAACAACCCCAAAAGCAGATGAACCACCATTCCCCACCAAGTCTGAAATAACACTCCCCTGCTTACTCCCTATCATGTGTTACATTGTTGATTTTACAAACACTTTGGGTTTTTTTCTCAGAGCATGACATCAATGACATCACTTTGAAGAGTTGCCTCAATATCACCTTTAGAAAGAGTTTTGCTCCCAGGTCTGGTMCATTTCCATCTGAGATAGCTGAAGCGTTCCAAAACATGAAGTGCCAGCAGCAGAAGTTCWGYTGTAGACCCTTTTGATAATGCCATTTCTGAGTTCTATGATCATTGCTGAGAAGGGTAAGCAGAAGTCATATTAAGCCTTGAGGCAGGAAAGGAATCCGTGGTCTGTGGCACTGAGTAGGGCATGGCCATTTCCTTATCTGAAAGGTGACCTTCAGAAGAGGGAAGACATGGTTTTGGGAAAACTGGAAATCCGTGGGAAGGCCATGAGATTGTGTTTTCCTTTAGAATGCATCCTGGAGTGGTGATTGGAGGATGCCTAGAGCAAAGGGTGAGGCAGGATGGGAGCAGAGTGTTCTTGCTGAGGATCMTTTCCCAGGCCCTRAGGATCTGGAKTGGGGKCCCTTCTTGATCATGAATCAGTGTGTGATACTGAAATGCTCACAATGTTCTTTGAGGTTCTGAATGTCTCCCATCAGAGATATTCCCTTGTGCTGCTGCCTGCCTGGTGTAGTTCATGTGTTGGTAAGAGATGGAGAGATGGAGAGTGCTGAATGTTGTTTGATTTGAAAGTGCTTGTTTCAAAAAAGGTGTTGTGGGAAGGGAATGCTTCAAGCTGCTGTCTTTGTCTAGTAGTGGCATCCATAGGAGTTTCCACAGCTGTTGATTTTGSCAGGCCAGTTCCTTGCTCCTCCTTGGGTGGGATTTAGAAGGACA
>NW_026626815.1:0-2628 GCF_030028575.1 Malurus melanocephalus
CCGTTCACGGTCCCGGTAACACCGGGGTCACCTCCAAGGTCGCCCCGGTCCGTGGCCCCGCCCCCCCCGCTCGCCCCGCCCCCTCCCCGTTCTCACCGCGGCCCCGAGCGGCTGCTCCGCCGGTCCCGAGCTGATCCCGCGCGGGGCCGGACCGGGCCGGGTCACGGAGCGGAGCAGAGAACGGACGAGGAGCGCTGCGGGCGGCATGGCGGCGGGGCGAGTGACGTCACTTCCGGCACGCTGTGCTATAACTTCCTTCCCATTCATCGTCACTTCCGGCGAATATAACTCTACTTCCGGCGCGCTTTGAGGCCACTTTTTCAGCGCTCTTACGCTACTTCCGGTGTGTTATGTCGTCACTTCCGTCGCGCTGTGACGTAGCACAACAGCACAGAAGCCCCCGTGTTTTTTCCTGGCCACGCCCCCGAAACAGACCACGCCCCCTTATTATATTTCAATAATAAACCGCGCTCAGCACAAGCCCCGCCCCCAACCCAAACGCCCCACCCACAAACACAAAGCCTCGCCCATAATAACAAACGCCACGCCCCCAAACCCAAAGCCCCGCCCACAAAAAACAAAGGCTCCGCCCCACAAACCCAAAGCCCCGCCCAAAACCCAAAGCCCCGCCCATAATAACAAACGCCCCGCCCACAAACCCAAAGCCCCGCCCACAAACCCAAAGCTCCGCCCCCTGAGCCGCAATCAAAGGTTCATCATCGTTTATTCGTCGCGTACAAACAAAAGCGTTAAAAAAAATCAGGAAAACGAGAGAAAAAAAAATAAAACCAAAAAAATAACAAAAAAACCGGGCAAAAAGCCCCAAAATTCACCGGACACCCCCCGTGGAGAGATCGGGGGGTGGAGGAGGGGTTTGTCACCCGTTCTGGAGGTTTTGTCACCCATTCGGGGGGGGTTTTTGTCACCCATTCCGATGTTTTTGTCACCCATTCCCGGGTTTTTTTGTCACCCATTTGGGGGGTTTTGTCACCCGTTCTGGTGCTTTTGTCACCTGTTTGGGGTTTTTTTGTCACCCGTTCAGGGAGGGTTTTGTCGGTGGTTTTGTCACCCATTCCTGGGGGCTTTTTGTCACCCGTCCAGGGTTTTTTGTCACCCGTTTCGGGGGAGCTTGTCAGGGAGGTTTTGTCACCCGTTCAGGGTGTTTTGGTCAGGGAGGTTTTGCCGGTGGTTTTGTCACCCTTTTGGAGGTTTTGTCACCCATTCCGGGGGGTTTGTCAGGAGGTTTTGTCAGCGGTTTTGTCACCCATTCCGACAGTTTTGTCATCCATTCCTGGGGGTTTTTGTCACCCATTCCGGGTTTTTTGGTCAAGGAGGTTTTGTTGGTGGCTTTGTCACCCATTCCAATGTTTTGTCACCAATTCCTGGGGGCTTTTTATCACCCATCCAGAGGGTTTATAAAGGAACTTTTGTCAGGGGGGTTTTGTCACCCATTTGGGGGGGGGTTGTCAGGCGTTTTGTCACCCGTTCTGGTGGTTTTGTCACCCGTTTTGGGTTTTTTTATCAGGGAGGTTTTGCCGGTGGTTTTGTCACCTGTTCTGATGGTTTTGTCACCCGTTCCCGGGGTTTTTTGGTCAGGGAGGTTTTGTCAGAGGTTTTTTTGTCACCCATTCCGATGGTTTTTTCCCCCGTTCCCGGGGGTTTTTTTTTTATCCATTGAGGAGGTTTTTTTGTCAGGGAGATTTTGTCAGTGGTTTTGTCACCCATTCCCAGGTTTTTTTGGTCACCCATTCGGGGTTTTTTGTCAGGGAGGTTTTGTCACCCATTCGGGGGGGGTTTGTCAGGCGTTTTGTCACCCATTCCGATCGTTTTGTCACCCATTCTGGGGGGTTTAGAGAGTTTTGTCAGGGAGGTTTTGTCACCCATTCAGGGAGGTTTGTCGATGGTTTTGTCACCCATTCCGACGGTTTTTTTCCCCATTCCGGTATTTTTCCCCCCATTTTGGGTGTTTTCCCCCCATTCCGGGTGTTTTTCCCCCATTCTGTTGGTTTTTTCCCCATTCCGATGGTTTTTTCCCCCATTCTGGGTGTTTTTCCCCCATTCCGGGTGGTTTTTTCCCCCATTCCGGGTGTTTTCCCCCCATTCCGGGTGTTTTCCCCCCATTTTGGGTGTTTTTCCCCCATTTTGGGTATTTTTCCCCCATTTTGGGTGGTTTTCCCCCATTTTGGGGTGTTTTTCCCCCATTGCAGTATTTTTTCCCCGATTTTGGGTGTTTTCCCCCATTTTGGGTGTTTTTCCCCCATTTTGATGTTTTTTCCCCCATTTTTGGATGTTTTTCCCCGATTTTGGGTATTTTTCCCCGATTTTGGGTGTTTTTTTACCCCATTCCGATGGTTCTTTCCCCCATTTTGGGTGTTTTTTCCCCCATTCCGATGGTTTTTTCCCAATTCTGTTGTTTTTTTCCCCGATTTTGGGTGTTTTTCCCCCGCTGTCAGTGGCAGCAGCCCCCGCAGGGTCCCAGCCCGGGGTGGGGGTCCCCGAACCGGGTGTTGCGGCTCAGGATCTCGTAGGAGGCGTCGTCCCCGCAACAGCCGGACACGCTGGGGGACGAGGGGTCCACCTCGAACCTGGGGGGTGACAGAGGGGACACGGGGTCAGGGGGACACCCCC
>NW_026626815.1:3073-3942 GCF_030028575.1 Malurus melanocephalus
TCACCCCAAAACAGCCCCAAATCCATGGGAACCCCCCGTGACAACTCCAATGTCACCGTGACACCCCAAATGTCACCCTGAACACCCTCAGTGTCACCCCAAAACACTCCAAATGTCACCTCAAAACACCCCAAATGTCACCTCAAACCCCCCCTTTGTCACCTCAAACACCCCAAATGTCACCCTGAACACCCCAAATGTCACCCCAAAAGTCACCTCAAACCCCCCCAATGTCACCCTGACCCCCACTTTGTCACCGTGACCCCCCCAATGTCACCGTGAACACCCTCAGTGTCACCCTGACCCCCACTTTGTCACCCTGAACACCCTCAGTGTCACCCCAAAACACCCCAAATGTCACCTCAAACCCCCCCAATGTCACCCTGAACCCCCCCCGAGTGTCACCCCCTAAATTGGGGGGGAGAGGGGAGGGGGGAAATGGGTGGAGGGGAGAGGGGAAACACCCAAAAAAGGCTAAAAATACCCCAAAAATATGGGGAAAATACCCCGAAAATATGGGGAAAAATGCCCCGAAAATTTCAGGAAAATACACCAAAAATATCGGGAAAAATGAACCAAAAATATCAGGAAAATGCCCCAAAAGTATCAGTAAAAATGCCCTAAAAATATTGGTAAAATTGCCCCAAAATTATCGGGAAAATACCCAAAAATATTGGGAAAAATGCCCCAAAAATATCGGGAAAAAGAACCACCACAAAAGCGCTGAAACACCCCAAAAACTGGCAATAAAACCACTGCAAAACCCCCAAAAAAACGGGCAAATCGTCCCCGAAAAGCGGGGTTTAAAGCCGGGTTTAAAGTGGGGTTCAAAGTAGGGTTTAAAGCGGGGCTTAAAGCGGGGTTTAAAG
>NW_026626815.1:4338-4712 GCF_030028575.1 Malurus melanocephalus
CTCCAAAGCCGGGTGTTTCCCCCTCCCCTCCCCGTTTTTGGGGTGGGTGTTTTGCCCCCGGGGGGGTCCCGAGCACCCACCTCTGTGGCCGCCCCTGCCCCCGGTGCCCCCGGTACCGCCCGGCCCCGGCCCCGCGCCGCTCGTGCCACAGAGAGCTGGAACCACCTCCCGTGGCCGCTTGGGCCAAACCGGGGCCAAATCGGGGCCGTTTCGGGGGAAATCGGGGCGGTTTCGGGGCGGTTTCGGGGCGGTTTCGGGGCGGCACTTACTGCAGCGCCTCTCGGAAGAAGTGCAGAGCGCCGTGGTTGTGTTTGAACACCGTCAGCATCACCTTCTTCATCTGCGTGCTGGGGGTGGGGAAAAGACCCCAAAAC
>NW_026626816.1:0-1177 GCF_030028575.1 Malurus melanocephalus
GGTCGGTTTTCCTGGGGGCCGGACGAGGCCGTGTCCCCCTCAGACCGACCCAGAGCCACCCCCGGGGTCCCCAATGTCCCCCCGGGGGGCCGGGTGTGGCCCAGGGGACGCCAGAGCGGTGGCAGCGCCCCGCCGTCACCGGCACAGCCACCACGGGCACCGTGACGAGGGGACGGGCTGATGGTGCGGGGACAGTGGGGACATCAGGGACCCTGGGGATGAGATCTATGGGGACAGGAATTCTTGGGGACAAGAATTTTGGGGATAAGTCCTACAGGGACAGGAACCTTTGGGGACAAGTCCTATGGGGACAAGAATTCTGGGGACAAGTATGGGGGACAGGGTCTATGGGGACAGGAACTTTTGGGGACAAGACGTATGGGGACAAGGGACCTTGGGGACAAGTCCTATGGGGGACAGGGGATTTTGGGGACAGGGACTTTGGGGACAAGGATTTTGAGGGCAAGGGACCTTGGGGACAGGATCTGTGGGGACAAGGGACCTTAGGGACAGGGACTTTGGGGACAGGGCCCTCGGGGACAGGGACTTTGGGGACAAGTTGTATGGGGACAAGGGACCTTGGGGACAGGGACTTTGGGGGCAAGGGACCTTGGGGACAGGATCTATGGGGACAGGATCTGTGGGGACAAGGGACCCTGGGGGCAGGGACTTTGGGGATTAGTCCTACGGGGACAAGGGACATTGGGGACAGAAACCTTGGGGACAGGATCTATGGGGACAGGGCCCTCAGGGCCAGGGCAGGGCGGGCGGTGGCAGTGGGTGGTGGCAGTGGTGGCAGTGGGTGGTGGCAGTGGGGGGTGGCAGGGGGTGGTGGCAGGGGGTGGTGGCAAGTGGTGGTGGCAGCGGGTGGTGGCAGTGGGTGGTGGCAGTGGGTGGTGGCAGCGGGTGGTGGCAGTGGTGGTGGCAGCGGGTGGTGGCAGCGGGTGGTGGCAGCGGGCGGTGGCAGCGGGCGGTGGCAGCGGGCGGTGGCCCTGCCGTGTCCCCCAGGGCCTACGTGTCCCTGTTCATGCGTCACCTGTGCGAGCCGGGCGCCGATGGCTCCGAGACCTTCGCGGACGGTGTCCCCCGCGAGGGACTGTCACGGCAGCAGGTGCTGACCCGCATCGGAGTCATGTCCCTCGTCAAGAAAAAGGTACCTGGGGACACCTGGGGACAC
>NW_026626816.1:4907-6131 GCF_030028575.1 Malurus melanocephalus
TGAGGGGACCCTGGGTGGCATCAAGGGGCCACTGGGAGGACACCGAGGGATGCGGGGTGACACTGGATGATACTGAGGTGACACTGAGGATGCACTGCTGATCACTGGGTGACACCGGGTGACACTGAGGTGACACTGAGGATGCACTGCTGATCACCGGGTGACACCGGGTGACACTGTGGTGACACCGAGGTGACACTGAGGATACACTGAGTGACACCGAGGTGACACTGTGGTGACACTGAGGTGACACTGAGGTGACACTGAGGTGACACTGGTGACACTGTGGTGACACTGGTGACACTGAGGTGACACCAAGGTGACACTCTGACCCGCTGTCCCCCGGCAGAGCTGCACACGCTGTGGCAGAACGAGGAGCGCGCCGCCATCTCCTCGGGGAAGCTCAACGAGATCTGGCACCGGCGCCACGACTACTGGCTGCTGGCTGGCATCGTCCTGTATCCTCGGTGACACCGGGACAGGGTGACACGGTGACAGGGTGGCAGGGGGACAGGGTGGCACGGTGACAGGGTGACAGGGTGACAGGGTGACACGGTGACACGGTGACAGGGTGACAGGGTGACACGGTGGCACGGTGACAGGGTGACACGGTGACATGGTGACAGGGGGACACGGTGACAGGGTGACACGGTGGCACGGTGACAGGGGGACACGGTGACAGGGTGACACGGTGACAATGACACGGTGACAGTCCTTAGCGCACACCCACTGCTATGCGCGCTGGATGTGGGGGATGTTGGGGATGGGGTGATGTGGTGACACAATGACACAGTGACACGGTGACAGTCCTTAGCGCGCAGCCACGGCTCTGTGCGCTGGATGTGGGGGATGTTGGGGATGGGGTGATGTGGTGACATGGTGACAATGACAGTGACACGGTGACAATGACACGGTGACAATGACACGGTGACACGGTGACAGTCCTTAGCGCGCAGCCACGGCTACGCGCGCTGGATGTGGGGGATGTTGGGGATGGGGTGACACAATGACACGGTGACAATGACACAATGACACAATGACATGGTGACACGGTGACAGTCCTTAGCGCGCAGCCACGGCTACGCGCGCTGGACCGACATCCAGAACGACGGCGCCTTCGGGGTCATCAACGAACCCTTCAAGGGCGAGGCCTCCAAGGGGAACTTCCTGGAGATGAAGAACAAATTCCTCGCACGCCGCTTCAAGGTCAGCGCCCGCGTGGCA
>NW_026626817.1:0-1267 GCF_030028575.1 Malurus melanocephalus
ATCCCAAAATACCTCCCAAATGCCCACATACCCTCCCCAAACTGCACAAATACAGGGGGGCATGGGGGTCTCACCTGGGCCTTGTAGGTAAGCAGGGTGATGTGGGTGATGCTGTACAGAGTCACGGAGAGCTGGATGGAGCTCCCAGTCTGACATGGCCCCGGAGGGCACCAGCCCTACGGGTGCCCCATAGGGACCCCCAAACCTGCTCCATAGACTCCCCCAAATACTCCATAGGGACCCCTGATAGCCCCATAGTGACCCACAGCTGTCCCCTTGTGCCCCCCCACCCATATCCCCCTTGGAACCTGTGATGGAAAAGCGCTTGCCCAGCAGGATGAGCATGAGGAGGAAGATGAGGAAGCTGATGGTGGGAGGAGCGGCTCTCCCAGACAATCTCCTTGCCCCTCACCATCCCAAGAATCCTTCCACTGCCCAGGGATCCTCCCTCTTTGCCACAGGGGACCACCAGGACTCCAGCACCCCAGTGGAGCTGGAGCAACTGCAGACTCCCATAACCCCCCCAGACCCCCAAATCCCCCAGTTCTGATGATTCCCACTCCCCTCAGACCTCCCCCGACCCCAGTTATCTCCCCCAAATCCCAATAATCCCTCAAGATCCTGATGCACCCCAATGTCAGCAGCCCAGCAGACTCCAGTAACACCTTATTCCCCCCCAACCCCCCCAGAACCCCCCAAATCCCAATATGCCACTCAGCACCTCCCAAGCCCTGAAAACCCCCCAAATCCTAATATAACTTCCCCAGACCCTGATGCTCTCCAGTCTGTGCAGCTGCCCCCAGCCCCCACAAACCTGCCCATAGCCCCCCAGGCTCCCCCTCAGCCTTCACACTGGCAGCCACCATGAGCATCTTGTAGGTGCTTTGGAGCAGCTGCCACCCCATGAACAGGTCTGGGGGGGTCGGGAGTGTCAGCACGGGATCTCCCAAAGCACCGACTCACCCCAGACCGTCCTCAAAGCTCAGATTTCCACCCCCMCTCCCCGGCCCTTCRCTCATGAATAAGGTGAGGATGAGGATGAAGATGAGAAAGAAGGTGATGTCTATCTCCAGGATGCCTGGGGAAGGTGGAGATTGTGGTAAGAGGGGGTYCACCCCATGAGGCCCCCAATAYGCACTGACGCCCCCTCCACCGCAGCCTCCCCATCAATCTCGATGCACCCCAACCCCTTCAGCTTCTCCAAACCCCAATAACCTCCAATATATCCCCCAATACTGATGCACCCAATCCTTCCAGCCCCCCCAAA
>NW_026626817.1:3131-5078 GCF_030028575.1 Malurus melanocephalus
GGTGGTGGTGCCCCTGGGTTGCAAAGTGGATCCTTGGGGTGGTGTGGGGGAGTCCCTGAGCTCCAAGTGGTGTTCCTGGGCCTTGAGGGGGCTCTGTGGGGTCCCGAGGACCTCCTCACCCCRCTSTCTTCCGCACTGCATCCAGGATCTCCCCAGAGTGTGTCACGATGTGCACCCCACTGCTGGTGACACTGGTGACACTGGTGACACTGGTGATGGTGCCTGTGGGAGTTTCTCCCTATGGCTTCCACAACTGCATCCAGGCGTGGTGGGACCCTGGGCTGTTCCGCTGCATCCAGCGCTTCCTGGGCACTGTGGGGGCTGCAGTGGTGACCTCCCCTCCACTGCCACCTCCCTCAACCTCTCTGTCAACACTTTGCGCCAGGTGCCCCCCGTGCCTTTGCCCGCCTGCCGCAGCTCCACGCCTTTGATCTGACCCACAACCAGCTGGAACTCCTGGCCCYGGGGGCTTTCTGGGGGCTGTTGGCACTGGCCCACCTAGACCTGGCCCACAACCACCTGTCAGTGCTGGCCACAGGTGTTTTCACAGGGCTGGGCAACCTGAGCTTACTGTGGTTGGACCACAACCCGCTGCAGAAGGTGGCTCCCAGTATTTTCCAGCCACTGGCTGCACTGCCTGTGCTCTGGCTGTGGGGTGGTCAGCTCAGCGCACTGCGGCCTGTAGCCGTGGCCATGGGGCACTTGACACACCTGGACCTGCTCCACCTGTGTGACAACATGCTGTCGACACTGGGCCCAGGACTGCCACCCACACTGAGGCTCCTGTGCCTCTGCAACAACTCCCTGGGAGCTCTTTCAGGGGCGACCCCTGGGGTGCTGCCCCCAGGGCTGCGTGTGCTTGACCTGTCCTACAACAACATCTCAAACCCCATGCCACTCGCTCGCCTGTGCCTGCACAACCTGACATACCTGCACCTGGCTGGGAACCCACTGGACGTGGTGCAGCTGCTGTGCATGGCTGGAGTCTCCCCGTGCCATGTGGATGTGTCAGGGCTGCAGGTGGGCACAAGAGGCTTGAAATACCTGTGCCAACAGTGAGAGGCTGCAGAGGCTGCGGCTGCAGCGTGTGGGGCTCACAGCATTGCATAATTGCTCTGGCCAGTTGTCCGGTGCTGGGTGCCCTGGATGTGTCTGGCAACCGTCTGCAGCCCTTGGGCTGTGTAGGGTGGCTGCTGACTCCGGCGCAGCGCGCGGCGCTGGGTGAGCTGGTGGCTGAGCACAACCTGCTGCAGCGGCTGCCATGGTGCCATGGGACCCCAGTTCTGCACCGACTCCACAATATTTCCCTGCGCTTCAACTGCATCCTGGTGGCTGGTGCGGGTGCCTTTGGCAATGCACCGGCGCTGTGGCAGCTGCAGCTGGATGTGAAGGGACTGGCGTGGCTGGACCATGCAGCGCTGCGTGGACCCTGCGAACTGCGGCACCTGCACCATGACAACAACCTGCTCACCGACCTCCTGTCCGGCTCCTTTGCTGACCTGCACCAGCTGGAAGACCTCAACCTGCACAACAACCATGTGTCAGTGCTCTTTCCTGGTACCTTCAAGGGACTTGACCGCCTGCAGACCCTTGACCTGAGGGGAAACAACCTGCGGCATTTGGCGGCYGTGGCATTTCAGGGCCTCCCGCAGCTTTGCCGGCTCTACCTGGACCGCAACCGGCTGCTGGAAGTGAGCGCAGCCGCATTCCAGCCGGTGCAGGTGACGCTGGTGATGCCTGATGATTTTTGCTTTTCCTTTTTATGCTTTCTGTACCCTCCATGCATTCGCCTGTACCCCTTAGCCCACATGCTTGTAATTCCTGAAGCTCGATATTCCAGCTTAGTTTAGGCGTTTTGCTGGGCAGAGAGACCAAACATCCTGAGGAAGGAGTCAGTGTGCCCTGTGCTATCTTAAACCTGAGGCTCCAGCCTTGGGTGAAGCCTTC
>NW_026626818.1:0-1307 GCF_030028575.1 Malurus melanocephalus
GGGAAGGGAAGGGAAGGGAAGGGAAGGGAAGGGAAGGGAAGGGAAGGGAAGGGAAGGGAAGGGAAGGGGAGCAATTGGCTCTCTCCCTTTCAGCCAGATCCTCTTCACTTTGGAGGATGGATAATCTCCTCTTATCAAAAATAAAGCAGCAGCCTCGTGCTGTCCTTGCTATAGCCAGCACACTCAGGAGGCTCCTACACGTTCCCATCACAAAATCAATGAGGCATTCAGCCTTTATTCCCAGGAAAACACCACAAAACCCCATTTGGATGCGTTGGCCCCTCTGCGAGGCYGGGCTCTGAATGCCACGAGGCAAAGGTTTACCACAAAAGCAGCGGCTCTGGCTGTGAAAGGACATTTAGAAGTGATTTTGCTCCTAATGTTGCTGGAGAGAGCGAGTTCCGCAGTAAATTGGTTCTTAGGATGCATGTGACACTACAGGGAGCCGGGTGTAATAAGGCAGTGTGATCATAAAACCTCTCGTTTCATCCTTAKAAAGGAATTTGACCCTCTCTGGAATTTGTCACTGGGGATTATGATGATTTTTTATTTATTTTTTAGCTCTCGCAGCAGCCAGAGCTGGGTGAAGCTCCCTGGAGCTGCTCTCAGCCCAGCTCAGCGCAGGAACAGATCAGGGTGTGGAACATTTTGCTTTTCCTCACTTTCCCCTCATCCAAGGGTCTCAATTCCCTGCCAGACTGGAGGGAGAGGAGCCAAAGGACTTTCCAAAGCTCTGCAGCCTCTTCCCAGGGCCAGGAATGAGCCTCTGTTAGAGCAGAGGGAAACTGAGTCACAGGGAAACTGAGGTCCAGCAGCCAGGTTCTATTTTATAAATAAATATAAACCCTGGACATCAGCACAGGTTCTATTCAATAAACAAATAAATATAAACCCTGGACACCAGCACAGGTCCATTTAATAAATAAATATAAACCCTGGACATCAGCACAGGTTCTATTTAATAAATAAATATAAATATAAATATAAACCCTGGACATCAGCACAGGATCTATTTAATAAATAAATAAATATAAACCCTGGACATCAGTACAGGTCCATTTAATAAATAAATATACACCCTGGACATCAGCACAGGTTCTATTTAATAAATAAATATAAACCCTGGACATCAGCACAGATTCCATTTAATAAATAAATATAAACCCTGGACATCAGCACAGATTCCATTTAATAAATAAATATAAACCCTGGACACCAGCACAGGTCCATTTAATAAATAAATGAATATAAACCCTTCCAGTGTCCCTCCTGAGCTCGGCACATCCCGCCCTGGGCTCGGGGCTGGG
>NW_026626818.1:2627-5273 GCF_030028575.1 Malurus melanocephalus
GGCACTCGTGAGCTCGGAATTCTGTCCTGGAACCGCGGCAGAGCGGGCAAATTCCGGGCTGGCAGGAGGAATAAAACCCAAGGAAAATGCACAGAGGAATAAAACCCAAGGAATGAAAGGCGGTGAAATGCGCAGAGCTCTGGGCTGCCGGGAGCAGCTCTGTCCCGAACGATGAGAGAACAGGAAAGAGCAGCAAATGGGGCCATTAGGGGCACATCCATCCTAAAGCCTCGGCATTGACACAGCGCAGGGACCGCTCCAGCACCGGGACGGTGTTTGCGCAAATAGCTGATTATGCTGAAAATGGAGATTTGGTCGAGCCAAGCTCTCAGCGCACCGCTTCTCCAGTCACTTCATCAAAAKACACTTAYAGGATTTTTTTTYCCCCATTTTTTTGGGGCTGGTTTTAAAAATGATTCTGAACAGGCACAGCAGTTCAATTGTAATAATTTCGTCACGTGGAATGTTTTGATTTTTCATTTTCATTTTTTCCAGAGCTGCTTCGTTTCAAAATTTAGCAAAATGCARTGATTAGTGTACAGTTAAAATGAGGAGAGGGAAGCAACAAGCTGAAACCTTTCCTCTGAGATAGGAAAAAAATAATATCCTATCGCTGTGCATCCGGAAATGATTTTTTTTTTCTGATTTGAATGGGGGGACAGGGGTAAGGCTGCATTTTTAATTTTGTTCTATTCTTTGGGTTTTATTCTSAGCCCAAAATGCATTTAAACAAGTTATTTCTGCAATTCTCCCAATTAAAATGGAACAGCTTATTTCCCACAGCGGAGAAAAGGCTGCAAATAGAATCGCGAGGAATTAGGAGGAGCAGGAGCCTTTCTTATGAAAATGCAAAGGTTTCCAGCCCGGCAGCTGACGGCTGCTCTGCTTTGGGATGGGGTTTGGGGCTGATTTTCATCCTGGCTGCTGCAGAGATGTTTCCTGTGCGGGGAGGATGGGATTCACCTCCGGGGCTCGTTAGGGCCGCTCCCGGGCTTGGGGCTGCGTTCTCCCCCTTTCCCGTGCCCAAATCACCCGCGGGCACAGCAAAGGGAAGGTTTGTGCTGCCTGTGACAGAGCCACAGGGATGGAAACACCCCCAGAACCATGGCCAGAGCCTGGTGAGGGATGGAGAGGGATGGGGAGGGATGGAGAGGGATGGAGAGGGATGGAGAGGGATGGAGAGGGATGGGGGAGCCATGGGGGAGCCGTGGGGAGCGATTCCATCATGGGAGATGCTCATTTACATTAATTTCTCATTTCCAAACTCTTCTCCGCAGGGATCACTCTCACACCGAGAGCTCCGGGAGAAAATTCCTGCTTGGTTTTGGAGGGACACTTAAACCATCACCAYTGTTTGCTGAGGCTCTGTCCGGACTGAGGGAAGAGTTTTGCGATGTCAGCTGAGACCCCGAGGGGATCTCCAGAGGGAATTCTCCCAGGAATGGCCCCGTGGTCCCCGCAGGGCTCGGGAGGGGTTGGTGGCACTGGAGGTGCTGCTCTTCGGTGTCCGGGGAAGGGGAGGTGAAATTGTGTTATCGCAGCAGGAGCTGCACACAGGGCAACGCACTGACGGTTTAAAATGAAGATTTGCACAGAGGGTTCGATGCTGCAGCTCTTGGGAAGTTTTCTTTTGTTTTGGTTTTGGTTTAGTTTGTTGCTTTTTAATTTTTTTTGTGGTTAGTAATTTTCTCTCACAGAATCATGGAATAGTTTGGGTTGGAAAGGACCTTCAAACCCATCGAGTGCCACACCCCGGCCTCGGCAGGGACAGGTCCCTCTCGATTTTCCTCAGCAGGAGATGTCCCCCAAATGAAGTTCCAGGGTCGCCACTTCCCCAAAAGGCTCTCACAATRAACCACGGACCCGCCAGACCCGTCAGAGCCACCCATCCCATATTTCTGACAGACCCGCGTTATTCACCGCCGAAATGAGAACCCTCAGGGGCTCTAACGACCCGGAGGCAGGGAAAATGAGGCACCTTTTTATTTCAAAGGTACAGACTTGAAAGTCCTTAAGTCCACACAAAAGGTGCCGCGATCACGAGGCAGCTCGCCAATGGAAATCTGCAATTCTGCCGCTTTCCTTCCACCTCACAAAGGGCAAATCAGTGTGGAAATAAAGGGTGTGTGAGTGCAGGGAGGGAGAGGGAGGGCACAGCCCCTCCTCAGCCCTGAACACCCCATTCCCCGCTCTCCCGTCCCTTTTCCCCTCTCCTGTGGCCCCTGTGCCATTTGGCTCGTTGTCCATCGCTCCCGGTGGCCACAGAGCGCTCCGAGCGCATCCTCTGCTGTTCCATAAAGCATTGAACAAACGCGGGGCTGCTCCCGCACAGCTCATTCCACAGCCCACAATAAACTCATAATCCTCCCTTTGTGCCGGCAAAACCCAAATCTGTCCCCGGCACTGCCCTGCCCGTCACTTGTGCGGGCTGGAAATCACAGCTCGTTTGACAGAAATGGCATCAATTGGCCCCRTTTGGAGCCCCGGCTGCCGAGCCCGCCCCTAAAGCCGTGTCAGGAGGAATATCTGTGCTGGATCATCAGCTGATTTAAATACTAATGAGCCAATAACCACCTTGGGCTGGAATAATGGGCACAGTAATAGGAGCCATAAAAACCAGAGGTACCTGCGGTGCTCGCAGCGATG
>NW_026626819.1:0-1192 GCF_030028575.1 Malurus melanocephalus
CCCAGTGTCCCCAGTGTCACCCAGTGCTCCCAGTGCCATCAGTGCCACCGGTGCCACCATCCCCAATGCCACCAGTGTCACTTTCCCCAATGTCCCCAGTGTCCCCAGTGTCCCCAGTGCTACCAGTGCCACAGTCCCCAGTGCCACCATCCCCAGTGTCCCCAGTGTCACCAGTGCCACCTTCTCCAGTGTCCCCAGTGCCATCAGTGCCAACATCCCCAATGCCACAGTGTCCCCAGTGCCCCCAGTGCCACCACTGCCACCAGTGCCACCTTGTCCAGTGTCCCCAGTGCCACCTTCTGCAGTGTCCCCAGTGTCACAATCCCAGTGTCGCCAGGGCCACCAAGGCCACCAGTGCCACCTTCTCCAGTGTCCCCAGTGCCCCCAGTGCCACCTTGTCCAGTGTCCCCAGTGCCACCTTCTGCGGTGTCCCCAGTGTCACAATCCCAGTGTCACCAGTGCCACCAGGGCCACCAGTGCCACCAGTGCCACCTTCTCCAGTGTCACCAGTGTCATTGTCCACAATGTCCCCAGTGTCCCCAGTGTCACTGCTCCCACCATCTTCAGTGCCACCAGTGCCTCCCCAGTGCTCCCAGTGCCACCAACCCCAGTGCCACCGGTGCCACCAGTGCCACCAGTGCCACCAGTGTCACTGCTCCCAGCATCTCCAGTGTCCCCAGTGCCACCAATGTCACCATCCCCAGTGCCACCAGTGCTATCCCCAGTGCCACCAGTGCTACCAGTGTCACTGTCCCTATTATCACCTGTGCCACCAGTGCCACCGGTGCCACCTTCTCCAGTGTCCCCAGTGTGTCCCAGTGTCACAATCCCCACTGTCCCCAGTGTCCCCAGCGCCACCAGTGTCATTGTCCCCAGTGCCACCATCCCTGCTGTCCCCAGTGTCCCCAGTGCCACCAGTGCCACCATCCCCAATGTCCCCAGTGTCCCCAGTGCCACCTTCTGCAGTGTCCCCAGTGCCACTTTCCTCAATGTCTGCAGTGTCCCCAGTGCCACCATCCCCAGTGCCACCAGTGCCACCATCCCCACCATCACCAGTGCCACCATCCCCAGTGTCACCAGTGTCACCAGTGCCACCATCCCCAATGTCCCCAGTGTCCCCAGTGTCCCCCTGTCCCCAGTGTCCCCCCCGTCCCCCCTTGTCCCCCGTGTCCCCAGTGACCCCCATGTCCCC
>NW_026626819.1:4793-5961 GCF_030028575.1 Malurus melanocephalus
TCCGGACCGAGCCGTTCCTGCACTTGCGCTACGAGGGCACGGACTGCGCTCTGATGTGCTCGGCCCGCGGTCACCCCGCGCAGCCCGGSTCGTGCGGGGCCGGCGACTTCCTGGCGGCATTTACAGCCCGGTCAGTGCCACCACCCTGTCCCAGTGACACCAGCCCTGTCCCAGTGTCACCGTCCCTGTCACAGTGTCACCACCCTGTCCCGGTGACCCGGGTCACTCCACGCAGCCCGGCTCGTGCGGTGCAGGCGACTTCCTGGCCGCTTTTACCGCCCGGTCAGTGACCGGGGCCACCAGCCCTGTCCCAGTGTCACCAGCTCTGTCCCAGTGCCACCACTCTGTCCCCGTGTTGCCACCCTGTCCCGGTGACCAGGGCCACTCCGCGCAGCCCGGCTCGTGCGGGGCCGGCGACTTCCTGGCCACTTTTACCACCCGGTCAGTGGCCGAGGCCACTGTGGGGCCACCAGCCCTGCTGCGGGGCCATCAGCCCTGCTGTGGGGCCACCACGTTGCCATGGGGCCACCAGCCCTGCTGCGGTGACACCGGCCTGCCATGGAGCTACCACCTTGTCCCAGTGACACCAGGCCACCATGGGACCACCACCCCTGTCTCAGTGCCACTGTCCCTGTCCCGGTGTCACCCGCCCTGTCCCGGTGTCACCACCCTGCCATGGGGCCTCCGTTCCTGTCCCAGTGTCACCGTCCCTGTCCCAGTGTCACCAGCTGTGTCCCGGCATCATTCCCGTTATCCGTGACCCCATCCCACCACGCCAGTGCCATCCCCCTGCCCCCTCCCCCTCGGTGCCTTCCTGTCCCTCCCGAGGGTCCCCCTCTCCCCTCTCGGGGTCCCTCTCTCCCTCGGGGTTGTCCCTGTCCCCTGAGTYAYCGGGGTGTCCCTGTCCCTGTCCCCTAAGTCCCCTGGGAGTGTCCCTGTTCCCTGCCCCCTGCCCCCGCTGTCCCCTGTCCCTGTCCCTGTCTCCTGTCCCTGTCCCCTGACCCCGCTGTCCCCCAGGTACCAGCAGGAGTTCGGGTTCACCATCCCGGGCCGGGCCGTGCTCGTGGACGATCTGCGGGTGCGGGGCACGGGCAGCACCGAGCCCATGGTCGAGACCCCGCTGGAGCCCCGCGGGGACCCCCCGCGCGTGGAGACGGTCAGGAGGGCT
>NW_026626820.1:0-2183 GCF_030028575.1 Malurus melanocephalus
CTGTGCTATACACGGGAGGGCATTCTGCCATCAAGCTGTGCACCTGGGATCCCAAATCCTGAGGTAAAACCCTTTTTATCTCCTTAACTGTGTCTGTGTCATTATTAAAAATTGGCCTTTCAAGGCAACAGCTCAGCCATGGCTCCTTCTCCAGATTCCTCCCCCACCCCACATCCTGAGCCCACCCTCGGCCCTAAAAAACCTGTTTGCCTCGTGTCAGCTGCGGGTGCTGCCCTAAATAACCCAAATATGGCTGGGGATCACCCAGGCTGCAGCAGATCCCACAATAAAAGTTCCCAGAGGAAGGAACTCACCAGGAGAACCTTCCAGAGCAGCAGCAGCACCTTTTTCATGGGGAAATGAGGAGCGTGGCCACTGCAGAACTTGGTGACCATGGTGAAGAGCAGCAGAGCGAAGGGTTCCTCGGAGTGCACGGGGAAACCTGATGGGACAGGGGTTAGGAATGGGGTCAGAGCAGATCCCACTGCTCCAGCATGGCAGAGGGACCTTGAGGGGGCACAGGGAAACCTGCTGGGGCAGGGATTAGGAATGGGGTCAGAGCAGATCCCCCAACCCTGCAGTGTGCCCAGTGCTCAAACAAGGCACAGGGACCTCAAAGGGGCACAGGGGAAACCTGATGGGACAGGGGTTAGGAATGGGGTCAGAGCAGATCCCCCAACCCTGCAGTGTGCCCAGTGCTCAAACACGGCACGAAGAAACCTGCGGGGACAGGGGTTAGGAATGGGATCAGAGCAGATCCCACTGCTCCAGCACAGGGACCTCGAGGGGGGACAGGAAATCTGCTGGGACAGGGGTTAGGAATGGGATCACAGCAAATTCCCCAGTCCTGCAGTGTCCCCAGTGCTCCAGCACAGCACAGGGACCTTGAGGGGGCACAGGGAAACCTGCTGGGGCAGGGACTGGGACCGGGACTGGGGTCAGAGCAGATCCCACTCTCCAGCACGGCACAGGGACCCTAAGGGGATATGGGGAAACCTGCTGGAACAGGGGTTAGGAATGGAATCAGAGCAAATCCCCCAACTCTGCAGTGTGCCCAGTGCTCAAACATGGCACAGGAAAACCTCCTGGGGCAGAGACTGGGATTGGGGTCAGAGCAAATCCCCAACCCTGCAGTGTCCCCACTGCTCCAACACGGCACAGGGACCTCAAAGGGGCACAGGGAAACCTGCTGGGGCACAGACTGGGGTCAGAGCAGATCCCGCTGCTCCAGCATGGCAGAGGGACCTCGAGAGGCACGGGGAACCTGCTGGGGCAGGGACTGGAGCAGGGTCAGAGCAGATCTCCCAACCCTGTGGTGTGCCCAGTGCTCAAACACGGCACAGAGACCTCGAGTGGGCACAGAGAAACCTGCTGGGGCAGAGACTGGGAATGGGGTCAGAGCAGGTCCCCAACCCTGCGGTGTCCCCACTGCTCCAGCATGGCACAGGGACCTCAAAGGGGCACAGGGAACCTGCTGGGGCAGGAACTGGGACCGGGAGTGGGGTCAGAGCAGATCCTGCTGCTCCAGCATGGCAGAGGGACCTCGAGGGGCACAGGGAACCTGCTGGGGCAGGGGAAGGACTGGGGTCAGAGCAGATCCCCCAACCCTGCAGTGTCCCCAGTGCTCCAGCACGGCACAGGGACCTTGAGGGGGCACAGGGAAACCTGCTGGGACAGGGGCAGGAGCGGAGTCAGAGCAGATCCCACTGTTCCAGCACGGCACAGGGACCATAAGGGGATATGGGGAAACCTGCTGGAACAGGGGTTAGGAACGGAATCAGAGCAAATCCCCCAACCCTGCAGTGTCCCCAATGCTCCAGCACAGCAGAGGGACCTCGAGGGGCACAAGGAACCTGCTGGGGCAGAGACTGGGAGTGGGGTCAGAGCAGATCCCAGTGTTCCAGCACGGCACAGGGATCTCGAGGGGCATGGAAAACCTGCATGGACTGGGAGCAGGGGCAGGATCAGAGCAGATCCCCCAACCCTGCAGTGTCCCCACTACTCCAGCACGGCTCAGGGACCTCGAGGGGCACGGGGAACTCACTGAGCTCTGTCCGAAAGGTCTCCCTGCAGCTCTGCCACTCGGGGGGATCGCTGTCCTGCTCCACGCGGATGTTCTCCACCAGCAGGTACATCACACTGAGCAGGACCCTGCGGGGACAGCGGGGTGGGAACGGGGTGAG
>NW_026626820.1:4526-5507 GCF_030028575.1 Malurus melanocephalus
AGAGAGAGGAAGAAAAGGGTGAGGAGGATGAGGAGAAAGAGGATGAGAAGGAGGACGAGCAGGAGAAGAATAAGATGGAGAGCTGGAGGGTGATGAGGATGGAAAGAAGAGTGTGAGAGGGATGGGGAGAAAAAAGGTGAGGAGCAGGAAGGTGATGAAGATGATGAGGAAGAGGAGGAAAGGGTGAGGAAGATACAGAGGAGAATGAAAAGGAGGAGGGTGAGGAAGTTATAGAGAAGGAGGATGAAAAGGAGGAAAGGGTGAGGAAGATGGTAGAAATATGAAAAGGAGGAGGATGAGGAGAAAAAATGAAGAGGAGAAGGGTGAGAGGACGAGGAGAAAGAGGAATTAGAGAAAGGTGAGGAGGAGGATGGATGAAGAGGATGAGGAACGTAGTGAGGAAAAAGAGCGAGTAGAATGGAAGAAGAGAAGAAGGGGGGAAAGCAGATCTTGGAAAAGATCTCCAAGGTCATCGAGTCCAAGAAGAGGAGGGGTGAGAAGACAGAATGAGGTGAAGAAGGGGACAAGGAGGGTGAGGCGGGCAGGGCAGYGTGTTCCTCACTCGATCTCCATGTTGAGGAGCTCCAGGAAGGCAGAGAAGGTGCCCAGCTGGTAGAGCAGGAAGCTGTTGTGTCGAGACCAGTGCAGGACATCGCCCTCGCTACTGCAGTCCCCAAACACACCTGGGGAGGCCCAGGAGGAACCCAGTGAGGGTGGAGCTGCTGTGGCACCTCTGGAGTGCAGGGCACCACAACGGGAAGGAGCTCCATGGCACCAACATGGCAGCACCCAGGAGAAGGCTCCTCCAGAGCTGGGGATGGGTCCTCACCCTGTGCCAGGTAGAGGATGGCCCGTGCCACTCGCAGYCTCCTGTCCCTGTTGACCACCTCCAGCCCGTCCAGCAGGCGCATCACGTAGGCTTTCTGCTGAGCCCCGTCCAGCTCTGGCCACCTCTTGTTGGGCACTGCCAAAGGGACATGG
>NW_026626821.1:0-1132 GCF_030028575.1 Malurus melanocephalus
CTGACCCCCCCTCCCCGCCCCCCCCCCTCGGCCGCACAAGCCCGAACTTGTCCGGGGCGGGGCGGGGCGGTGACGTCACGCGCGGGCGGTGACGTCACGCGTGGGCGTGTCCGCGCGCGCGGCGCCGCCAGACCGAGCCGGTGCCGCCGGTGCCGAACGCGCCCGTCCCGATCGGTTCATGCGGCTGCCGTGAGTGGGGGGCTCGGGGGGTCGCACCGGCACCGGGGGACACGGGGGACACGGGCGGGGGGCGCGGGACATCCCCGAGCAACGGGGGGGGGATCGGGGGGATCGGAGACCCCGAATTGAGGGGACGCGGGGAACGGAGCGCGGAGCGAGAACGGAGAGCGCGGGGACAGCGGGACCGGGGACAGCGGGGACGGGGCGGGGGTGGCGGACACCCGAAATAGGGGGACACGCGGGGGTCGCGGAGCCCCAAATTGGGGGGCGCGGGGAGCGCGGGACGGGGCGGGGACGGCGACACGCGGCTGGCGTGGGGACGCGACGGGACCGGCGACACCCGGGCGGGACGGGGCAGGCGCGGGGACAGCCGGGGGTGGCGGAGCCTCGGAGGGGACACCCGGGGGTGGCGGGGAATCGGACCGGGACAGCCGGGGGTCGCGGAGCCTCGGACCGGGGACAGCCGGGGGTCGCGGCTCCGGGAATCCGGGAGCGCGGGACGAGCGAGGGGACCCAGGCGGGACACGGAGGGGACACGACCCGCGGACGCGGCGGGAGCGGAACCCCGGGATCGGGGGGAACGCGCGGGGGTCGCAGCCCCCCGGGACTGCGGGGGGGACACGCGGGGACAGCGCGGGACAGGACAGGGACAGGGACGGGGACGGGGGGGACCCACGGAGGGGACGCGCGGGGAGCGGCGCGGGGGTGACAGCGACACCGCACATGGCCACGGGGGCGCGATTTTGGGGAGGGGGTGAACGGCGGGGGGGGATCCGCGCTGAGCCCCCCCCGCGCGGGCAGGGCCGGCGACACTCGGGGACAGCGGGGGACAATTGGGGACAGTGTCGGGGGACAGTTGGGGACAGTGTCGGGGGACAGCGGGGGACAGTGTCGGGGGTCCCCGCGCGGCTCCGGGGGTCGCTGCCCGGTTTGTTTACAAACACCGCCCGCT
>NW_026626821.1:3667-5406 GCF_030028575.1 Malurus melanocephalus
CCAAAATTTAGGGGATACACCTTAAAATTTAGGCGGGACACCCCTAAAATTGGAAGATACACCCCAGAACTGGGTGGGGCACACCCCTCGAGACAACTTTTGGGGGAGGATATTCCCCAAAATCCCCTTTTTTCTGCATCCCAGCACCACTCCTCCAACTCCTGCTGCCCGGGGCTGGATTTTGTGGGGTGGAAAACGCTGGAATTTGAGTGGAAACCCCCAAAATTTAATATCAACACCCCAAAATGTAGCGGAGACCCCCGAAAACTTAAGGAAAACCCCCAAAAATTCAATTTGGACACCCAAAACGAGGCAGGACGCGCCCCCAAAATCCCATTTTTTCCCCATCCCAGCACCGTCCCCGCCCTCCCCGCTCCCAGGGCCGGGTTGTGGGGGGGTTGGCGCTAATGAGCGGCGTTAATTACCCGCGCTAATTAAGCGGAATTCCCGCAGCGCCGCGGCCGRGGGCTCTTCTGGGGGCCGCTGTTCCGCTGGGTGGCGCCCTGGATCGGAGCCGCGCCTGCAGCGCCCCTGGCGGCCCGGGGGGGGAACTGAACCCGGCACGGCGCAGAACAGCTGGAGAACAGCTGGAAAATCGCTGGAAAACGGCTGGAACACAGCTGGACAACAGCTGGAACACACCTGGATACACCTGGAACACATCTGGATACACCTGAAACACATCCGGACACACCTGGAGAACAGCCAGATGCACCTGGAACACAGCTAAAACACACCCGGACACATCTGGATACACCTGAAGAACAGCTGAAACACACTCGGGGTCACCTGGAGAACAGCTGGATACACCTGGAACACAGCCAGACACACCTGGAGAACAGCTGGAACATACCTGGACACACCTGGACACACCCAGATACATCTGGAACACACCCAGACACACCTGAACACACCTGAACACACCTGGAACACACCCAGACACACCTGGACACACCCAGACACACCTGGACACATCCAGACACATCTGGAACACACCTGGAACACACCCAGACACACCTGGAAGACACCCAGACACACCTGGACACACCTGGACACACCTGGACACACCTGGAACACACCCAGACACACCTGGACACACCCAGAACACACCTGGACACACCTGTGGACACTCATGGGGACAGCGGGGGGGGTTGATGCCCCTAAAAGCGAAGAAAAGGAACAATTCCCCCCCCCCCAGTTTGGGTTGGTTGCGCCCACCCACTGCCCCAGATTTATTTATTATTTATAAATCAATAATTTATTTATTGGGGGGGATTTTGGGGGGGAGGGTCCCACAAATGGGGTGGGGAGGGGTCCCAAAATTGGGCTTGGCCCCACCCCCCGAGATGTTTCAGGAAGGGAGAACCCCCCCATTTCCCCCCTCCCCAAAAARGGGCTGTAAATGCTGTACATTGGGGGGGAGGGTGTACATTTGGGGTTTTTGTGGGGGGATTTATGGGGGGACCCCTCCCAAATGGTGCTGGGGGGGGTCAGAACCACCCCTCAAATGGTGCTGAGAGGGGGGCACCCCCCAATCCCCCCCAGGGATGTAAATGTTGTACATGGGCTGTACAGGGGGGTGAATTTGGGGGTGAATTTGGGGGGCTGTACAGGGGGAGGGGCTGTACATTATCTATAGGGGAGGGGGGATATGGGGGCAGCCCCCAACCCCCCCAAATGATCTGTACATGCTGTATATGGGCTGTACATTGTATATAGGGTGTATATAGGGGGGTGTA
>NW_026626822.1:0-2667 GCF_030028575.1 Malurus melanocephalus
AGGTGACACTGCACACACGGAGGGGACACTGCACACGTGGAGGTGACACTGCACACACTCAGAGGGGACACTGCACACACTCAGAGGGGACACTGCACACGCTCACAGGTGACACTGCACACGCTCACAGGTGACACTGCAGACACGGAAGGGACACTGCACACACTCAGATGGGACACTGCACACACAGAGGGGACACTGCACACACTCACAGGTGACACTGCACACACGGAGGTGACACTGCACACACTCAGAGGTGACACTGCACACACACAGAGGGGACACTGCACACACTCAGAGGTGACACTGCACACACGGAGGGGACACTGCACACACTCACAGGTGACACTGCACACACACAGAGGTGACACTGCACACACTCAGAGGTGACACTGAACACACACGGAGGTGACACTGAACACACATGGAGGGGACACTGCACACACGGAGGGGACACTGCACACACTCAGAGGTGACACTGCACACACAGAGGGGACACTGCACACACTCAGAGGGGACACTGCACACATGGAGGTGACACTGCACACACTCACAGGTGACACTGCACACACACAGAGGTGACACTGCACACACTCAGAGGTGATACTGAACACACACGGAGGTGACACTGCACACACGGAGGGGACACTGCACACACACGGAGGGGACACTGCACACACTCAGAGGTGACACTGCACACACACAGAGGTGACACTGCACACACGGAGGGGACACTGCACACACAGAGGGGACACTGCACACACTCAGAGGTGACACTGCACACAGAGAGGTGACACTGCACACTCGGAGGTGACACTGCACACACTCAGAGGGGACACTGCACACTCAGAGGGGACACTGCACACATTCACAGGTGACACTGCACACATGGAGGGAACACTGCAGACACTCAGAGGTGACACTGCACACACTCAGAGGTGACACTGCACACACTCACAGGTGACACTGCACACATGGAGGTGACACTGCACACTCGGAGGGGACACTGCACACACTCACAGGTGACACTGCACACACACAGAGGTGACACAGGTGCAGATCTCAGCTCCCTGCCCCTCCAGGTGTCCCAGCAGTATCACTCACCCTCCTCCCTCCTGGGCACGTTGCGAAAGGTGGGGGGGTGTCCCATAAACAGGTGACCCCACCCCAGTAAGCCGGGGTGTGTTTCTGGGAGTCTCCTTCCCACCCCAACCCTCAGCCCACTGGAAAGGCGCTGGGAGGGAATTGGCACCCTGGAGGTGATCCCGAGCTGCCCCTGGCGTGTGTTGGGACAGGAATTGTCCCACACAGGTGTAAATCCCACATCCCGTGGGGCTGCCAGGTGCTTTATCACACAGATAAGCATTGCAACACCCCCTCCACACACACAAACAAGCACAGGAGAGCCCCAGCTCCTGAGAGTGTGGGGGCAGAGTTACACCTGGGAGGAGCGGGGTTTGCTCACACGAGGGTGACTGCAGGTGGGTGATGCTCTGTTCATGTGCAGAGGGACAGCAGGATGAGTCTAGGGGTGTCAGGAACCCCATAAGGCAGCAGGATGAGTCTAGGGGTGTCAGGACCCCATAAAGCAGCACGGTGAGTGCTGGGGGTGTTTGTTATGCCCCACAATGCATCAGGATGAGTTTTGGGGACATCAAGAAACCCCCTTCACATCAGGATGAGTTTTAGGGGCATCAGGAACACCCCCTGGTGTCAGGATGAGCTCTGGGAATGTTTGGTATTCCACACAAGGCAGGAGGGTGAACTTTGGGGGTGCCAGGCAACCCCATAATGCAGCAGGATGAGTTTTGGGGGTGTCACATACACAATCCAATACCCCCTGGGGCTGCAGGACGTCATCCCTTACACACACACACAAGGGCACAAGATGTCCTTTAAGAGCATCTGTCACCGCCACAGGGACATCCCCGTGTTTTGGGGTTGTTGGCCACATCACAGAGGGTTGTATCAGGAGCCATGAACCCCAAGCCATGGGCTGTTTTAGGGGTGTCTGTCACACACACACCGGGCTGCAGGGGATGTGTCAGGGGGTGTCACTGCCTGTGAGCCACAGGCTGTGCCCCAGGGTGCTGTGACACACTCAGGGTGCTGGGACACACTCAGGGCGCTGTGACACACTCAGCGCCGTGGGCTGGGCCCCAGTGTGTCAGGATGTGTCACCGACATCAGCACGGCCACAAGGCAGTGCGGTGGCATTTAGGGGTGTCCCACACTCACGGTGCTACACATTCTCTGTCACATTCATGGTGTCACACGTTGTCTCTGTCACACTTGCGATGTCCCACACTCCATGTCCCACACTCACAGTGTCACACTCAGTGTCACACTCTTAGTGTCACATGTGTCCCACAGCCACAGTGTCATACTCCATGTCACACACTGTGTCACCTGCTCACGGTGTCACACACTCCATGTCAGACTCCCAGTGTCACACTGTGTCCCACACTCACACTGTCACACTGAGTGTGACAGTCAGTGTCACACGCTCAGTGTCCAACACTGACACTGTCACACTCTGGGTGTCACATGCTGTCTGTGTCCCACGCTCTCAGTGTCACACTCGCAGTGTCCCACGCTCACACTGTCACACTCAGTGTCACATCGCAGTGTGACACTGTGTCCCACACTGACACTGTCACACTCTCA